>NC_081556.1:38477224-38720040 GCF_963082655.1 Stomoxys calcitrans | reverse complement strand
GACAAAAATTGTGGCTTCCAGGGGCTCAAAGAAGTCAAATCGGGAGATCGTTTTATATGGGAGCTATATCAGGTCACAGACCGATTTGGAACGTACTTGGCAGGGTTGTTGGAAGTCGTAATAGAACACCGCATGTAAAATTTTAGCCAAATCGGATGAAAATTGAGGCTTCCAGGGGTTCAAGAAGTCAAACTGGGAGATCGGTTTATATGGGAGCTATATCCAAATCTGAACCGATATGGCCCATTTGCAATCCCTTTTAAAATTTCATCAAAATCGGATGAAAAATGCTGCTTTTATGAGTTAAGTACTCCATATCGGGAGGTCGGTGTATGTGACAGCTATATCCAAATATGGTGCGATCTGTACGATATTCAACAAAAAGGTTTAGAGGGGTACCAAAACTCACTGTTTAAAATTTCATCCAAATCGAATGAAAAATGCTTCTTTATGGGCTCAATATTCTATATGGGGAGATCGGTCTATTTGGCAGCTATATCCACATATGGTCCGATCTGAACGATATTCAACGAAAAGGTTTAGAGGGATACCAAAACGCACTGTGAATTTGCTGTGCCAAATTTCATTGAAATCGGATGAAAAATGCTGCTTTTATGAACTCAATACTCCATATCGTGCGATCGGTCGATATGGCAGCTATATCCAAATATGGTCCGATCTGGACCACATTTGACAGGGATGGGAAGGGATCTACCAGAACACATTGTGTCGAATTCGGGTAATAAATGGATATTTTATGGCCTTAATACCATATATCGGGAGATCGGGCGGTCGGTCTTAGGGTCTTATCCAAATATAATGCGATCTGAACCACACTTCACAGAAATGGGTAGGGGTCTACCAGAACTCACTATGCCAAATTTCATCGAAATCGGATGGAATATTACCAATTTATCGCCTCAAGACTTTAAGTCTGGAGATCGGTCTATATAGCGGCTATGTATAACTAAAATTCGATTTTATGAGATCAAAAGATCAGGTTTATATACAAAGAAAACGAAATCATCAAAAATTATTTGGAAAATATTTTTGTGTCCAAGATATCGGCAAAATTATAAATACCCAAATAAATACCCAAAAAGGGTTATTTATTGGGTATTTATCCAATAAATACCCAAGCGTTGGGTATTTACCCGGTAGAAACCCATCTCTATGAATCCTGCAAGATTTTCTTGGCAATAAACCATCACTACCACAAGCGGAATTTTGTGGCTGGAACACTTGGAGCAATGTAACTTAGGCACCGGTGTAGGCAAACTGTGGTCTACTGTGGAACCCCGGTAGACGGAATGACAGGACCTCAGTCACTTTTGGCAAAATAACCGTGACTGATCCCAAGAGATCCCAGGTTGTTCAACCGTCAATTTATTGTGCACCCGAGAGAGACAGGGCAAGGAGGAGAGCCATTCGCCGTATTCGTGGTCTCCGAGCCGATGAACAGCCATCACAATTTACCGTGGGCGAAGTTACGAATGTCATCCGTGGCGCCAAATCATCTAAGGCGTTGGGCCCCGACGGAATCTCTAAATTGATGTTGAAGAATCTCTATTCACCTGGAGTTGGAGAGTACCTTACCACTGGCCTCAACCTGTCATTGAACACTCTTATAGTTCCCGACGTCTGAAAAATGGACAGAGTGATCCCGCTACTGAAGCCTGGAAAAGACCTGAGTTTGGGAGAGTCGAACAGACCAATCTCCCTTCTCTCACCAGTGGCAAAGACGCTTGAGGCATTACTCCACTCGAGCCTCGTAGGAGAATTTCCATTAGCCGAGCATCAACATGGATTTCGAAGATTGCACAGCACAACAGCAGCTTTGCATGCCATCACTGCACACATTTGCCGTGGCTTCAATCAGCCCAGGCCATGTGATGGGACGGTCCTCGTGGCACTGGACCTATCGAAGGCATTCGACACGGTCAGCCATGCCAAATTATTTGAGGACATTGCCAACTCGTCCCTTCAGCCAGGCCTGAAACGATAGGTAGCGAATTATCTGTGTAGTCGCCAGTCATTTGTGGAACTTAGGGATAAGAAGTCGAAACACCGTAGAGTGAAACAGGGAGTTTCCCAAGGTGGTGTGATATCTCCGGCACTGTTTAACCTCTACCTGTCTTCCATTCCACCCCCTTCAGACGGCATAGAGATCGTATCATATGCGGACGATTGTACGATCATGGCATCAGGCCCCTCACCCATTGATGACATCTGCGATAGGTTGAACGTCTACCTCAATGAACTTGCCTCATATTTCGCTGCAAGAAATCGGAAGATATCCGCCACCAAATCTTCAGCCACATTGTTCATTACAAATACGCGTGAGGTGATTCTGACCATCAAGTGTCCCAAATCACACTTTTGACAGCTCTTACACATTCTCCCCACATGCCACAGCAATCTGGGATAAAGTCAAAAGTGGAGGTCCTCAAGTCACTTGCTGCCGGCACTTGGGGTGCAGACAAAGACGCCTTGTTGACCACGTACAAAGCAATTGGCCTGTATGTGGTAAGTTATGCTGCGCCAGTGTGGTCTCGTCAACTTTGTGACACGGGGTGGAACTGCGACGGGCTGTCTCCTCAGTTCTCACGTGGACCATCAGGAGACAAAGATCCTACTACATGCTGTCTAAGCAATACCTTTTGGGCTGTTATCGCAGAGATCATCCAAATCATAATCTTGTGGATAGATATCCACCGCCCAGAAGCCTTAAGGTAGATCTACATGATCTAGAGCGTAAGGTTCAGCACTACAAGAGAGAACCTCTAGATCAAGCGGTTCTAAACAACATTCATGCAGACACGGTAGCAGATACGGTAATTGGCTACCGGGTGAATGTAGTCCCTGGAGAACGACCGCCACCCATTGCAACCGAAGAAATTGACCTCCCCTGGCAAACCAGAGTAGTTCTGGCTTATTTACGTTCCGGCAGATGCAGCCGCCTCAATTCCTACAGAGCTTGGATTGATGCCGACGTGCAAGATGTATGTACCGATTGTAACCAGGGACCGCACGGTACACGTCACTTGTTTAACTGCCCGACCAGACCCACTCGACTCAGACCCAGATCCCTGTGGACGCACCCCATCTTAGTCGCAGAGTTCCTGGGTCTTGACACTCAACAGAATCAAGCAAACGAAAGATAGAACACACAGTTATCAGCTGTTACTTTTAGCTTGCTTTAGAAAAAAAGTATATTTGATTAAAGTTCATTCTAAGTTTTATTAAAAATGCATTTACTTTCTTTTAAAAAATCCGCAATTACTTTTTGGGCAACCCAATAGTAGTAATAAAGTCGGCGTTGACAATTTTTTTCAACGGCTTGTGACTCTGTAATTGCATTCTTTCTTCTGTCAGTTATCAGCTGTTACTTTTAGCTTGCTTTAGAAAAAAAGTGCGCGAAATTTTGTTTACATTTGTTTGTTTGGCGTCAATTTTTGATATGGGTACCACATGTATTGAAAGAAATTCATTTAGCAAACCGAATCAACGCTTGTGATATGCACCTTAAACGCAATGAATTCGATCCGTTTTTAAAACGAATCATAACTGGAGAATCATAAAAATGGATTGTTTACAACAACGTTAGTCGAAAACGATCATGGTCCAAGCATGGTGAACCAGCTCAAACCACTTCAAAGGCTGATATCCACCAAAAGAAGGTTGTGCTGTCTGTTTGGTGGGATTGGAAGGGTGTGGTATATTTTGAGCTGCTTCCAAGGAACCAAACGATTAATTCGGATGTTTACTGTCAACAATTCCACAAATTGAATACAGCCATCAAGGAGAAGCGACCAGAATTGGTCAATCGTAAAGGTGTCATATTCCACCAGGACAACGCTAGACCCCACACACCTTTGGTCACTCGCCACAAACTGAGTGAGCTTGGCTGGGAACTTTTGATCCATCCACCAATAGCCCTGACCTTGCACCATCAGACTACCATTTGTTTCGATCTTTGCAGAACTCCTTAAATGGTAAAACTTTCGGCAATAATGAGGCTATAAAATCGCACTTGGTTCAGTTTTTTGCAGATAAAGGCCAGAAGTTCTATGAGCGTGGAATACTAAATTTGCCAGGAAGATGACAAAAGGTAATCGAACAAAATGGCAATTATATATTTGATTAAAGTTCATTCTAAGTTTTATTAAAAATGCATTTACTTTCTTTTAAAAAATCCGCAATTACTTTTTAGGCAACCCAATATCATTAGCAAAATTCACTTTTATTGACTGTTATACAAATGAAGCATGTCATTTTCAGGCGCTTCTACTAAATATCACTAACGGTTCTTACAATATATAACATTTTCAAAGTTATGCGAGCACTTTTGTTTGGCACTGTTCATTTCTCCTTTAATTTTTGAAGTAAAGATAAGAGAAGACTCAACTTTGTTTACAGTGTCAAAAAAAATATTTATTAAGCACATTTGGCAACAACGCCATTTTGTTTGACAATTTGTTAAAATTTAATACCATTTTCCACTTCAATTGTGATATGAAAGTAGGAGCTAATGCGTTTATAAGTCTTTATTTATTTTCCAATTTTTTAGTTGTCGTTTGTAGTTTGCAAAGGGGCTTGGAATACGAGTAAGTGAATGTGTCACACAGGTAAACTTGGAATGTTTAAACAATTAAAACATTCTTAAGAGTAAAATAAATGCATACCAGCCTTGGAAATACATATACATCTTAAATTCTTGCCAAGATCAATTGATGCTTTTTAGCACAAAAAAAAAATTCGAAAGCAATACGACTCCAGCTCACCGTTTATTCATGCCTGGCATAAATTTTATTTTTAATCTTATGAGTAGATATGTTTGTATGCTATATGTTTGTAGATCCCCCTCTTTCGCAAAAGGGAATAGCCAGCCAATCAATGCGTCATGGATTGCTGTAAACAACTTTTTGTTTTTTTTTTATTAGCAATTCTAGCAATAATAACTATGGAGCCGTTTTAGTTGAACACGTTTATTCAACGTCAATTGAAATAAATGCTCATATGAACACTGCAGTCGTGTATTTTAATAATTGAGGCAAAAAACCGGCTCGTTGGCTACTTTTTTTTAATTTTCATCTTATATACAAAAAAACATACGTACTAGGTGTTCCCCTGTAGATTGGCAAGGAAGGAAATAGCTGAGCGTTTACTAGTCTTATATATAAAAATCAATTTGTGTTTGTTTGTATGTTTGTGTGTTTGTTTGTTTGTATGTTTGTGTGTTTGTAAGTTTGTGTGTTCCTTATAGACTTCGAAACGGCTGAACCGATTTTCTTGAAATTTTCACAGATGGTACATATAGACCCCGTGGTGAAAATAGGGTACTACATTTTTTGATATCTGAAGGGGGGTGGACCCTCCCCCTTACCCTAATTTTCAGAAACACCATATCTCGAAGATGGGTGATGCGATTTAAGCGAAATTTTGTGTGCTCTCATATAGTAACCTAAAAATAAAAATTTGGCATCCAAATTTCGGATGGGGTACCTGGGGGGGGGGGGGGGGGCTGTCCCACCCTAAAACCTACCAAACATATATTTACACCAATCACGACAATATGGGACTCAAAAGAAAGGTATTTAGGATAAGAAAACGGTCCTGATATCCAATTGTCGGACCAAGTGCTAGGGGGACCACCCCAAGCCCCAAAACACCCCTAAATCGGACATATTTACCGACCATGGCAACATGGGACTCATATGAAAGGTATATGCGAGTAGAATACCAATCTGATATCCAAATGTGGGACCACGTTTCCGGAGGTCCACCCCTTTCCCAAAAAAACACCCCCAAAACAGCACTTATTTACTGACCGTGAGAATATGGGGCTTAAATAAACGGTATTTGAATGCAGAATACGAATCTGATATCCAAATATGGAACCAAGTGTTTGGGGGGCCGCCTCTCACGAAAAACATCCCCCAAAGGGGACAAATTTACGACCATAGCAATATGGGACTCAAATGAAAGGTCTTTGGGAGTAAAGGACGAATTCGATATCAATATTCGGGATAAGTGTCTATGGGGCCACCCCACCCCCACAACACCACCCAAATAGTAAGTATTTTCTGACTATTATGATGGCTCAAATAAGAGGGTTTTTAGAGTGGAACACGAATCCTATATATTTTTTCAAGGCCAACTCACTGAGTGGCCGCCCATTCCTCAAAACACCCCCCAAGCCGGTCATGTTTGCCGACTATGGAAATGTGGGGCTCAAATTAAAGGTATGTGGGAGTAGACCACATGTCTGATATCAACATTAGGGGCCAACTGTCTAGCGGACGTCCCACCACCATAACAACCCCCAAATAGGACGTATTTCCTCACCAAGACAATTTGGGTCTTAAAGAGAGTAGAACTAAATATTCATAGTTTTTAGGACCAATACCCCAAACCGGACATATTTGCTGACTTTTGCAATAAGGAGTTTAAATGAGATTAGAAAACGAATTTGATATCCAATTTGGAGGCCAATGGCAATATGGGGTTCAAATAAATGATATATAGATATATGGGAATAGAGCGCGTTGCTGATATATTGTATTTTCAGGGCTTAGAATTTGGGGGACCACCCCACTCGCAAAACACCCCTAAATCGGGCATATTTACGGACCATGACAATGTGGGGCTTAAATGAAAGGTATTGGGGGGTCGAGCAAGAATTGATACCCACTTTCGGGACCAATTTTCTGGGGGTCTACCTCATTCCCAAAATACCCCACAAACAGCAAATTTTTACTAACCATCGCAATATGGGGCTCAATTTAGAGGTATTTGGAAATAGAATACAAATTTGCTATTCAAATGTAGGACCATGTATTTAAGGCATCACCCCTTCTCCAAAACACCCCCCAAAGGGTAAACATTTTTCGATCATGCCAATATGTGGCTCAAATGAAAGGTATTTGAGATTTTGGGACCACGTGTTTGGGCGACGCCTCATACTGTAAACTCCCCTACAAAACCTATGGCAATATGGGGTTTAAATAAATGGTATTTGAGAGAAGAGAACGATACCAAGTCAAGTGTCTGGGGGACCACCTCACCCCGAAAACACCCCTAAATCAGACATCATGAGAATATCGGGCTGAAATAAAGTATTCTAAGAATGGAGTACACCTTACATCCAAACTTAAATTCGTAGACCAATAAAGATCATGTGGGATTCAGATAAAGGCACTTATATTGTTAAACTGTTTGTCAAGCGATATACTATTTTCGTAGCATGGTATTTCACTAAAAGCTCTGTAATTGCCGAAAATAAATATTCAAAGGAAAATTTTGCTCCATATAAAGTAAAAGAAGGCGCAGCGAAGCGGGCGGGGTTCAGCTAGTGTCTTATAGAAATGAAATGAATTTTTTCTAAAATCTTGCACTCATAGAAAAAAGTCTGCTCATAAAAACAAAGACTTTCTGCTGACTGCTAAAAGTAAATTTTGCTGCTATTACAGCAGTAGTTCTGCTGTTATAGCAAAATGTTTGCAATTTCAGAACAGCAGGTTGACTGCTGAAAAGACCGTTGTATACTGAGAATGGCAGCTGCTTAATTTATGATTGAGTTGTTAGAAGGAGTGTAAAATAAAACAAGTAAAAGCGTGCTAAGTTCGGCCGGGCCGAATCTTATATACCCTCCATCATGGATCGCATTTGTCGAGCTCTTGCCACGGTATATCTTTTAAGGCACACAAAGGATAAAAGAAAATAATTGCTATGTTATTGGTACAATATCAAGTTATGGTTCATTTCGGACCATAATTGAACTGAATAATGGAGACCATAGTACAAGTCATTGTGTAAAATTTCAGCCAAATCTTGAAAGCATTGCGCACTTTAGGGGATGAAGAAGTAAAATAGGGAGATCGGTTTATAGGGGAACTACATTAGGCTATAAACCGATTCATGCCATTTTCGACACGTATGTTAAAGGTCATGAGAGAAGCCGTTGTACACAATTTCAGCTAAATCGGATAAAAATTGCGCCATCTAGAGGCTCTAGATGCTCAAGAAGTCAAGACCCCAGATCGGTTTTTATTGCAGCTCAGTTGTTGAAAGTCATAACAAAACACCTCATGCTAAATTTCAGCCAAATCGGATAATAATTGCGTCCTCTAGAGGCTCAAGAAGTCAAGACCCCAGATCGGTTTATATGGCAGCTATATCAGGTTATGGACCGATTTGAACTATTCTTAGAACAGTTGTTGAAAGTCATAACAAAACACGTCATGCAAAATTTCAGCCAAATCGGATAAGAATTGTGCCCTCTAGCCGCTCAAGAAGTCAAGATCCAAGATCGGTTTATATGGCAGCTATATTAAAACGTGGACTGATATAGCCCATTTACAATCCTAACCGACCTACACTAATAAGAAGTATTTGTGCAAAATTTCAAGCGGCTAGCTTTACTTCTTCGAAAGTTAGCGTGCTTTCGACAGACATACGGACGGACGAACAGACAGACGGACGGACATGGCTAGTTCGACTTAAAATGTCATGACGATCAAGAATATATATAAAGGGTGATTTTTTTGAGGTTAGGATTTTCATGCATTAGTATTTGACAGATCACGTGGGATTTCAGACATGGTGTCAAAGAGAAAGATGCTCAGTATGCTTTGACATTTCATCATGAATAGACTTACTAACGAGCAACGCTTGCAAATCATTGAATTTTATTACCAAAATCAGTGTTCGGTTCGAAATGTGTTCATTCAATTCAATACTAATGCATGAAAATCCTAACCTCAAAAAAATCACCCTTTACTTTATGGGATCCAGATCGCGAGAAGACGAGGCTATTACTGAAAGGAAGCACGAAGGAGGTCAGTATAGCTATTGATATCATAACGGGACACATAGGACTACGAGCTCACTTATGTAATATGTAAAATCGGTGCGGCAAGTGATAGCATGTGTAGGGCATGCGAGGAAGATGATAAGACGTTGGAACATTTCCTTTGTCATTGCCCGGCTTTCGCGTCCAACAGATACCGGTACTTAGGTGGAGACACAATATCAGACATGAACCAACTTAGGGGAGTGGCATTGAAAACAATTAAGGATTTTGTAAGTAGCACGGAATTCCTAACTTAAAATTTTCTTTTTAAAGGTTACTTTAGAGTATTTAGAGCCTTTTCAAGTCTAGATGAGGCCATATAGTTTTGGAATTTTCACAGCCCTCTCTTTGTGACCATCTATCTGTCATTCGTTGCCCTTCGGGCCTGGTCCTGAAAACGTAGCTTACATGGCACTAGAGCAGTAGACCTCTTCTCTAGTCTAGATCAGGCCACATAGTTTTGGAAAGCTCACAGCCCCTTCTTTGTGACCATCTGTCATTCGTCGCCATTCGGGCCTGGTCCTGAAAACTTAGCTCAAATGTGAATATAGACCGATTTGGACCGTACTTATCACAGTTGGTGAAGGAACAGAACACTACATGCAAAATTTCAGCCAAATCGGACAAAAATTGCGGCTTCCAGGGGCTAGCCGCTTGAAATTTTGCACAGATACTTAATATTGATGTAAAGGGTGATTTTTTTGAGGTTAAGATTTTCATGCATTAGTATTTGACAGATCACGTGGGATTTCAGACATGGTGTCAAAGAGAAAGATGCTCAGTATGCTTTGACATTTCATCATGAATAGACTTACTAACGAGCAACGCTTGCAAATCATTGAATTTTATTACCAAAATCAGTGTTCGGTTCGAAATGTGTTCAAATTTTGACAAATTTTGTTCAGCGATGAGGCTCATTTCTAGTTGAATGGCTACGTAAATAAGCAAAATTGCCGCATTTGGAGTGAAGAGCAACCAGAAGCCGTTCAAGAACTGCCCATGCATCCCGAAAAATGCACTGTTTGGTGTGGTTTGTACGCTGGTGGAATCATTGGACCGTATTTTTTCAAAGATGCTGTTGGACGCAACGTTACGGTGAATGAACACATTTAGAACCGAACACTGATTTTGGTAATAAAATTCAATGATTTGCAAGCGTTGCTCGTTAGTAAGTCTATTCATGATGAAATGTCAAAGCATACTGAGCATCTTTCTCTTTGACACCATGTCTGAAATCCCACGAGATCTGTCAAATACTAATGCATGAAAATCCTAACCTCAAAAAAATCACCCTTTATGTCGTTGGGGATGGCATTTGAGCCATATCAGATAAGATTTAGATATATATATATAGCTCCCATATAAACCGATCTCCCAATCTGACTTTTTGAGGCTCTATAGGGCGCAATTGTTGTCCGATTTAGCTAATATTTATTTTATTTTATTACTAGCTGAACCCGGCCCGCTCCACAGCGGCTTCATTGACACCACGCGAAAAATGTGTTTTTTATTTTATACCATATGTTTCTACCCAGAACAATAAGTTTATCTACTCCCAAATTATTCACCGTTTATATGTACCTCATATAGCCATAATTCGCAAATATTTCCATTTGGGGGGAGGGGTTTTGTAGTCCCATATTTTCATGATCTCCCAAATCAGTGCGGCCCCCTAGGTACTTGGACTCTACTCTCGAATACCTTCCATTTAGATCCCGTATTGTCTCTATCGTCCCACTTTTATTTTTGGGTGGTGCTTTTGGGGTAACGGGGAGAGTCCGCCCCTTCCTACATCAACAAATCATATACCCTTCTGCTCCTTCCAGACGATATTCGTAATCTACTACCTAATGCCTTTCACTTGAGTCCCATATTGTCACTATCGTCCAATATTGCTATTTTTTGGGTTTTGGGGTCGGGACGGCCCTTAGGTACCTGTATCCAATTTTTAAGATCAAGTTAGTACTGTAATCTTGAATACCTTTCATATGACTCCCATAATGTCCCCTTCGGCATACTTAAATTTTTAGGTTGTGCTTTAGGGGTAAGGGGGAGAGTCCGACCCTTTACGATATTAACAAATTCTATACCCTATTGCTCCTGCCAGACCATATTCGTTATATACTATCTAATACCTTTCATATGAATCCCATATTGTCCCGATCGGTTCACTTTTATTATTGGATGGTGCTTTTGCTGTAGGGGGAGGGTCCGCCCCCTTACGATATCAACTAATTATATAGCCTATTGCTCCTTACAGACCATATTCGTAATCTACTCTCTCAAACCTTTCATTTCAGTACCATATTGTCATTATCGTCCAATATTTTACGGGGTTTTGGGGTCGAGGCGGCCCCCTTGGTAGCTAAACCTAATTTTTATATCAATTTAGTACTCTAATCTCGAATACCTTTCATTTGAGTCCATATTTTCTCGATCGGTCCACTTTCAATTTTTGGGTGATTATTTCCTTTCCGATTTTAAAATATTATCTATTATCTAAATCTAGACAATCTGTGAAAATTTCAAGAAAATCGGTTTAGCCGTTTTCGAGTCTATTCGGAACAAACAAAACCGACAAACAAACTCACTTTGAGTATTATATAATAGATAATATATTTCATTTTTTCATTTAATTTAATTTAACTAATTAAATTTTTCATGTTTTTTTTTAATTAAAATTTTTAAATATTTTCGTAAAAAAAATTTTTTGTATTTAATTGATACGGTACCACCCTATTATTTATAAGGTTCTCTAAATTCCTTAACACTTGCGTGCTAACTAATACATATGTAGCTCGTATCACAAATGAAAGGGGGTTTGTGCACTATATCAAATGGTGGTTTTGGGTGTCCCGTTCAAATAAATTAATTTAAAATAATAACAGAGCTCTTAGAGGACATCAAATGTTTCATAATTTCCTCAATTATTTAATAAAATCGAACAATTGATAAAGTAATCAACAAAAGCAACAAAAACAATGGAAAGCACAGCAGAAATTGCGCGCCTATGAATGAAAGAATATTGTTTGTGTGTAAACAAAAGATACCATTACTAATCTCTGTTGATAGTGCCTCTGCCGCTGAGGCCGCCGCCATCACAACCGTCTTTTCCGGCGTGTTTGGTAGTTTATTTACTCAACAACACAAAATATAAACAAATCAGGCGTTTCATTTAAATACAAAGATTTGCATTTAAATTCACATTGTGAACTTCCAGGAACGCAGTGATGTGTATGACAAATGAAGTACATATGTGGTTGTTGGTGGGTGGGTGACTCAAGAATTGTTTTCGACTAGACTACTGCCGCTGCCTCACAACACATTTGGAATGAAGAAATTATTTTTTGGGAGTGTCAAAACCATAAAAACACCTTAGAGAGAATATTTTTAATGAAAAAACAAGGTTAGACTACTGCCATAATATTTATACTAATAATTAGCACACCCAAAACCTGGTTGGAACTGGTCCCATGCCTTCTAATTTGTTGCGAGGATATAAAATCCCAAATTGGCAAAGTTTCAAGAAAAAAAAACAACAAAACAGACACACTAGCCCCTTACCAACAACACTCATACCAAATGCCAACACAAACACTTTCTACTTTCCCTAAAAGTGATCCCATTATTACTACGACGTGTTGTCAATGCCTAAACTGGATTGATTTTTATAATTATTTTGGTTAAATCCCATCATAACAATTGAGACAGTTCGATGATCATAGTGATGGCTTGGCTACATTTTTATATAAAAACTCGATATCACACATTTTCATGTGATCGAAACGTCGACGTCTCTATGATTTTAAGCGAAATAGATGAATCAGTAAAGACCAATCGGCGACTGGTCCCAAAAAAAAACAAAAAAGCATAACAAAGTACGTTTGTGTGTAAATAATGGCCGTGGCCGTTTATGTTTTTTTTTTGCTTTTGATGATTGAAAGAATCTAATTTTGGATATAATATGTATATTCTGCGTTGTTCATTCATTCACACTCTAAGATGGCCAAAGGAAAGGTTTGTTTGTTGCTTTCCATATGTTGGTTGTTGGATTCGTGGGATTTTTTGTTTTTGTTGTTTTTATTATTTTTTGTCTGTTTGATGACATCACCGTTTCCACAAACACACACTTTCTCCTAAGATTAGGTATTTTTCTTAAATTATTTCACAAACTCATTTTATATTGCGTATCTTTTCCCCATTTTATTTCTATGGGTTAATAAAGTAACACACTGGTAGTATAACAGCAAAAATTTCCTAGTACAATCTCGTTTCACAGCAATTATAATGAGTAAAGAGGCACATGCACACACACACACACACAGATACACACCTACGCGAAATAGCAGAACTACTGAGAACCGTATCGCAACACTTTAACCAAATGACTGAATAGCTGAACAGCAATCATATGTTTAGACAGCGAGCAGAGACTGTTTTGACAGATACAACAATGATAGCAATGTGGCGTTTTTACAAAAGATTTGAGCGTTTTTAAAGGTGACTGCAATGCATACATACAATGAAGATTGTTAAAAAACTAGTTCTTGTTATATAAGTTCATGCTGATGTGTCTTAGGGGAATCAGGGCAAGTGTACCAATCTATCAACCTCGATTGCTACCCTCTTCACTCGCATACTTTAGGTCCAGATAAGGCAACTATTGGGCTAAAGTACAGTTTGCCGAGAAAATTACATAAAATATTCCGACTTGGGTGGGAAAACGGGGCAATTGGGGCCCATAGCCCAAGCCCCAAAAAATAACCTGTATATAAGTGGTCCTAGACGTTATGGAGAGTAGGCTCCACTTAAAGAGAAGAATAATTCTGCTTAAGGTTCATTTTTCTTTGAAGACTTTTACGGATGTGAACATTTGCAAGGTAATTTTTTACCTTTTTTCGCTGAAAAGTTTGCTTTTATAAGCTGTGGTATGGTCTAGACTATCCAGATAATTTTCCGATATTGTTTATACTTTCATGAATCTACAGAAGCTTTAATTTTTATCCAATTTCTTTCAAATATAGCCCATAAAAAATTATTTTTACGTGTTAGAGTTTTCTTATGCCACTTAAAACATTGACATCACTTATAACGCTCCATTGGATATTTAAATAAAAACATCTTGCGATGCGTATGCCGGCATTAAGTGACATTTCAACATGTATTTTTGAATTACAAATTTGACGTTGCTGCAAAGCATTCCATCAGTTTCCAAAACAAGTTCAGATGGCGCTAGTCTTAAACAGAAATAAAATGTCTTTGCTTCATCTCAGAGATAGAATTGAAAGATAAATCAATATAAATTTCTTCAGATAAATCAAAGTAGTATTGAAATACACACAAATGTATTTCAATCCAAAATTAAACTTTTGTGAAAATTTTGTAACATTTTTGGCCCTATTTACAAAACTTAATGAAGCTTTTAAATAGGTTTATTTGACGGTTCTATAAAGGAAATCTGTCAAATAAACCTATTTCAAATCTATATTAAGTTTTGTGAATACCGTTATTATTAATTCATACAATTTTTTTCAAAATTTTTTCAAGTTTAATTCACGGTATTGCTTTACTATCAATATCAATGGAAAAACCTACCAAAAATTGAGATCAGCCTACCAAGAAAATAAAAACCTACCACCTTTGGTAGGAAACTACCAAAAACGGCAACACTGACAGCAAACAGCTGAGTAAAATTTTTCTTGTCGACGAGTTTTAATAACGTTCGGTTGTTGTGTATGCATTATGTTCGGTTGTTGTGTGTGCATTATGGTTAAGAAGCATAACACACACAAACAACGAGAAATGACGCGAACTAATAGAAAACTCGGAATCAGTGTTGCACTTAATACTGATTTTGACAGATAGTGCACCCAATTTTTTGTTGTTGGGCAACTGCTCCTACCTGTCAAATTTATCTTGACAACGAGTTTTGGTTGTGTGTGTATTATAGTTAAGAACAATAACACACCCGAACGACGGAAAACTCTCTCTTTCTAAATATAGTCCGATTTGGTCCAATCAAGAATTTAACCCGTAGATCTATACCAAATTTCAATTTTTGAAGTCTGTAGTGTGATTACAACAGACGGACGGAAAGACATCTTGAAATTTTACGACGACCAAGAATATATTTTATAGGGTCGTAAATGGATATTTAGATGTGTTGCAAACATAATGACTAAATGAGTGTACATACCCTTTTTCCTATGGTGGTGGGTATAAAAATACAATTTCGCTAAAAATCGACCAAAATCGAAATGAGCTGTCAATCCGGCAAAACCCTTAAAATGTAAAGTAAATCCTACCAAATTTGGTAGAAAAAGACCTAGACAGCTACTTTGTATTTGGGCATCGCTGGATTAGATCTATATACAAGAGAGAGAAAGTAAGAAAGAACAAGGAAAACGGGGAAAACAAGAACTTATCCAATACGCCTATGTGTATATGCCTTCACTGGAGGAGTACTAGTCCGCACACACCTATGCGTTCAATTTTTGTGCTTGCTAACTAAAATCGCTACACCCATAGAAAAAATCAAGCACCGCATTGACAAAGGGACCACATTCGTTCATAAAAGTGAATCAACACACAGATATTATCAGATCAACCACAAATGTTCATAAACCAACGACAGTATTTGTGAATGAAACGTCCAAACGTCTCGTTCACATTCTGACAACGTCCTGCGCACATTTTTTTAAAAGATTGCAAAAAGATTTTGTGTGCTGCTGAGTATCGAACCTGTGTTCCATCCATTCCATTGAATGTTTACGGCTTACCACATTGCACCACAGCCGGCTATGTACATACAATGTTTTTAGAGTTATTTAAACTTAAGCTTGGAATACATACACATTTTGTAGGGATGATGTTCACAACGCTCGGTGTATGAAACAACAACGTGTGTTCACAAAATCATCCACGCTTGTTAACAATGTTTTCAACAACATCCGTGTACGATGGTGACAACATTGGTGCATGATTTTGCAACGTATTTTTCTATCAGTGTATGCACTAAACAAATAAATGTGTCGAAAAGCTGTTTGGGACCAACCAGGTGGGCTTGACGTATTACCAACGGAACAGCCTGAGCCATAAATTCGAGCTGTGTGAATTGAGAAGGTCACACTGTTTGGAGGCCACCGTAGCGTAGAGGTAAGCTTGTCTGCCTCTAACGCTGAACTCCTCTGTTCGAACCCTGGCCGGAGCATCTGAAAAATAATTTCCTCCTAATGCTCGCACGGTTACGATCATTGAAACCATGTTTTCGATCTCAAGGAGCGTTCTGGCATGTTTCAATGTCTTACTAACCAGTGTAACTTACACTGGTACTGCATAGTTAGTTACTGCTGGCAAACAGTGGGAATTTGGTTTCTACTTATAACAGATAACGTGGCGTGGCGTGGGAAAAGGATCCGAAGGCTATCGAAGATGATATGAATTGTTTTGCCGTTGTGGAAAATTGCATTCAGTAATTGTAATCATGATTTGGTGGCTGTTATTTCATTATCTACCACAAAAAGGCGGTACTATAAATTGCTAGTCGTTGCTAGCAATCGCGTTTGGCATCTCTATTTTATTTCACAATAAAATAAGGTTGCAACTGTCGGCTGTTCATCCGACTAATCCCTTAAAATTGAAAATAAATCACACCAAATTTGATAGAAAAAGCCCAAAACGGCCACTTTTTTCAGTCGCTCGCTGTCCCATATATTCTGTGTCCCTCAAGTGAGTGACTCGACTCAATTAAGCATTTGTTTTTCGTTTATTAAATCATCGGACTTTGACATACAAGCGACATTTCAGTGGCACAAATTTCGAGAACAGGCAGTTAATGCAATCCTATTTCAAATAGTTTCAGAATAAGGAATGTCGATTTTAATCGAAAATGCAGTTTTGACAACAACAACAAATTTCAAAAAAACATCTACAAAGATTTGCAGCTTCTCAATTATCGAAGTGTTTATTTTTTACACATTTCTCTCTCTCTCACTTCCCTTCTCTGGTCTGTGCAATTGCATATAAATCAGCGAGTCAGGCTGCGAGAGAAATAGGGATGCCGATTTACATCACAAAAGCACCAGAAATAGGGATGTCGATAAGTACCCCAAGAATTATCTTTCAACGAAGATTACATATAAAGAAAAATAAAACAATTTTTAGATATAACAAAAAAGATGTAAAATGATCATTTGTATTTTGTTTTTAAAATTAAAATTTAATTGTATTACAATTCAATCATCATATATATTACATATGTATAAAATAAAAATAATAATAATAAAAAAAAAATCATGTATACGTTGTAAAGTTTTCTTTTTCTTTTCTATGTCATATAAAATATACAAAAAAAATATATATATAGTAGAAAAAATAGAGATGGAAATGTTAAAATTAACAAAAAATGCATAGATATATGTATATACATATGTATATATATATATATTTAGTATATATATAGTATATATTTGGAAGTATATGTACATATGTATGGTATATATGAATGCAGCAGAAGAGGGCCTTACGCACACACATACAATGTGAGTAACACAATGCGGTTGTTGTTGTTGTAGTTGGTAGGTATGTTTTCTTTTATTACGAGTTTTAAAAGTATGTATGTGTGTGTATTGTATAAAGTATATAAGTATGTATATGTATTTATATAAATATAGTTTTTTGTTTTTGTTTTTTTTTATTAGGAGCGACAAAACTACTACTCTATTACATATGTATATATTTATGTATATGGATAGTATCAAAACGAAGTACTAATCGCGTAAATTTTTTGCTAACAATAAATTGTTGTGATGGCCGGACAAATGCCGGACCAACTCTTGTACTGATTCGAAATACATTGAACAGAAGCAGCAACAATATCGCGTATCATTGTCGCTGCCATTGGTGGTGATGACATTTCTATGCACTGAACACAAATGTTTGAGTAGATGGGCCTTTTGCTTGAACATCGCTATGCAGAGGCGGCAGGCGAAGGGCTTCTCGCCGGTGTGGACACGCAGATGCGTCTTCAAATTCCAGGACATGCCAAACTGTTTGCCACAGTATTCGCAGCGATATTCACGCACTGGACTTTGATTGTTGCCCACACCGCCGCCGCCTCCTCCCCCGCCACCCACACCGGCGCTAATGCCACAGGCGGGACTACTGTTTTGATTGCTGGATCCCTCGAGGCTGAGTTTAATGTCGGACATGGAAGTCAGACCCGGCTGCAGATGGGACAATGAAGACATATTCGAGTTGTGGGTGGACTGCCATTGGTAGACCAGTTGCGGTGGTAGTTGTACTGTCTTTTCAGGGCTGGTGTCGTGTCGCGATATGCTCTTCTCCAACAGGGTGCGATTTTGCGGCAGTATATCGGCAGGATTTATAACCACGCCCTCATCCAGGGGCAGCAGCATATTCTTTTCGGGCATGTAACCAGACATGGGCGAGAGAGCTGATTTAGCGGAACGAAATTCGTCGAGAATATTTTGTTGATACGATACAAAGGGCTTGTGGCTGGGCGAGGAATGAAAACCGGGACGCCGCTTTCGATGCGGCGTTACCACATAGTTGTCTGGCGAACTATTGAGATCACCATGTTCGGAGAGGGGCTTTAGGCAATCACGAGCCGAATCGGAAAATAGGGTTTTGCGCTTGGCACTTTCCATAATGTTGAGGGAATCATAGTCGGGGGAATAGCTGCTTTTGCCGCGGAATATATTGCGCATGCTGTGTTCGGATTTTGTGCGTATGCCCAGTGAAAGATTGACGGGATTCAGGCCTCCTCCATTGCCGCCGCTCACACTGTTTACATCGGATAATTGGTCAATGTCGTGATGGGAATCCTTGGTTTTTAAGTCGGCTGTGCTATCGCTGTCTATGTTAAGATTGTCCTCGTCTTCCTCTTCATCATGGTCTTCGGAAATATTTTTCTCGGAACTTTGCGAGGAAGGGGGACTCTGTTTGATGTCATTGCCATTTTCGTTGCTGCGTAACTTTTTCTCACAATCGGGACTGTCACAGCGTTGGTCAATGGAAAGTTTGCGATTGTGGGAATTGGAGAGATTTGTAATGGAACCGCTACCACCTCCTCCTCCGCCGAGGCCTAAGCCCCCACCGCCTCCAACACCGCCATTGTTGCCGCCGCTTATAGAGGAACTGTTGTTGTTCTCATGTGTGGTGGGCTGTGGGGCTGCCGTAGGCGGCGGTGTGGTATCTGTGGTCTTCCAATTGTCCGATTTAATTTGCAACAACAGCAACA
The DNA here is from genome assembly GCF_963082655.1 of Stomoxys calcitrans. NCBI lineage: Eukaryota > Metazoa > Arthropoda > Insecta > Diptera > Muscidae > Stomoxys > Stomoxys calcitrans. The sequence goes on along the minus strand of NC_081556.1, from coordinate 38,700,925 downwards.
GATCATGCAAATAGTTGACATCTCGCGATGTTATGCACGTCTGGCCGGAATACAAGAAATCCAACAAGAACTTGAAGTACGTTGCATTCACATCCGGGAAATAGACCGTTGTCATGCAGTCATACAGCTGCGTATCTTCCAGAAGATTTCTAAACACCAAGAAAAAGAGGAAGAAGAGAGAAAAGAAACGAAACGAGAAAAAGAAAAATAAAAATAGATTCTCAAGAATTTGTGGGAATTTCCCAAGTTGTTGGTGGTGGGTTTTTTGTTTCGGGAATTGTTGTTACCTAATTAACGGACTCGCCGCTGCCAAGACCAGCTTGTGGGCATGCAATTTGACTTGATTCTCGCAGACAATTGTCAGATCGGCGGGGTGTTCTCCACGGAAGGCAGCTCCAATTTCTTTAAGAATACATTCGCCATGTTTGCTGTATTGCAACATCAACATTCTCGGTACCTGAAACAACAATGAACGTTGGTTGTGTTGTTCCCCCAAAACGAGCGAGCGAGCGAACGAACCGCCACACACAACAACAGAAAGAAAGAAAACCAAGATTAATTTTCAAGTCGCCAAAGTACAAAAAAAAGACAATAACAAAAAACTTTTATAAAGCCATACATACATACACCAAAGGCCCCACACTCATACACACACACACACTCGTACAAACCATACAAAAAAGATGTTAGTAAAAGGCCTTGGATTTTGAAATTATTGCTACAATAAAAAAAACCTCGACTTGATCAAAACTACTTTCTAAAAATGGCTTACATCTCTTTTTCGTTTTTCGTAAGCTCAGCAGCTCTTGCATTTACATACAAACAGACATACACACACATACCTAGATATAAAGTCCCCTTTCAACTTCACATAGCGCTGGCAGCAGCAGTAGCGGCAGCACTTGAAGCCACAGCCATAGCGTAGCTATGCCACCAGAGGCATAGGACAGACATTTAAACTTAAAAGAGAGTGTTTCTTTTCTTGCCTCCCTTCCACTTCCCCCTCACCCTTCGAACACCCCCAACTCACTAGCCTTATATATTTTGTAGGTGTATACGAGGAGAAGCTTAACAGGGGATTTCGGAACATATGAAATCGCATTCGTCTATCTTCTGTTCGTTTCAGCTAGTCAGTCAGTCATGCGCACTGAAAACCACAAGAAAAAAAAAAGAGATTTACCCCAGCAGGTAGAACATCCAACATGGTCGTAGTAATATTGGCCAATGGATCCTGTTTGTGTTGTTGCAAAATAAACCCAAAGACTAACGGGCGGACGGACGGACGCAAAGCAAGACAAACAGCCAGCCCATCGAACAAGGCAGCCAACAACAAACAGACAGACAGCCAAACCGCCAGCCAACACTGGGTAATAATAATGAAATTGAAAGCGTTCTTGAGTTTACGGTTAATCAACTTCTTCAGCCAAGTATAGACAACGCAACCAACACATGTTTAAGCTTCAAAGTAACATTCGAACAGAAACTGAGAAAGAGAGAGAGAGAGAGCGAACTATCCTCATATATTAACAGATACGAGAGTATGCTTGTGCACACTCCCATGTACAGAGCTATGACAACATTAAGTGTTGCCACATTCCTTTTTTGGACTCCGAATGTTTTTTCCCGCAATGCAACTTCAATAAATTATGTGCTGATCTTCATTGGGAGCCTCGATTGGTATATTTAAATAGCGTTTTGAAAACCGCAGCAGCCGTGGATTGCTGTTGTCTGATTATTTTCTACTTTCGGTTATATCCAGCCCGACAAATCAAGTAATTTCACCAAATCAACTAGGCCTACAGTTATTGTCTTGATAAGACCCTGAACCTCAGGTCCTCCTGTTTTCTGCAGGAACGGAGGAGGTGCGCAAGCGAATCCTCTTCATCTCCGCAATTGCTACAGTGGCTTTTTTTTACCTTTAAGTCTTAACAATTTAAGTTGTAACAAGCTGGTCAAAGACTCTAAGGCCATATCGCGGCCAGGTTCTTCCTTTCCGGTCTCTTTGGAGTTTGACAGAAGTCGGGGATCCAAATGTTTTCGATCTCAATGCTAGGAGAGGCGTTTGAATCTTTCCTTTGTATACTGTATACAAATTCCTATAGAATTTCCTGCATGAAATGCACTGCAATGCTCAAGAAGCTTTACTGAGGTTATCTCTACTTTATCTAAGAAAACATCCGAACCCAAACCACAATTCATTTTCGAGCCCGCCGTTTGCACCTTGGTGTCGTATCTTGTCACAGAATTTCAGCCCGTTCTACTTGAGAATTTTTTTCCTAAATGGCTGATCGAAGGCCATTGCAGGGGTGAAGTAGTTAGCGGTGATTATTTATATCTCCTGGAAAATTCTGATAAGCATTGCCCTGTCACTCCGGTACATGTCTGTAAGCTATATATCCCAGCTTTGTAGTCCAATTTTTCATTGCACCACACAAGTGTTCCATATGTGAGTGTTGATTCTATTGTAACAATGCTAGAAGAAATTCCGGCCAGAAAGCTTTATGAAACTCTGGCATTTTTACAGAAATAGGAATATCGAAAGATCAAGACAGTCATCTCGAAACTTGGTCCTAGAAATTGGACAAATTTACATCGACCAGATATGCCAGACGGAACATTTCTAGTAGCATAATCAAAAGTCATAGCTCTGCCATCGCAGCAAGAGGGCATGGGCAAAGAACTGGCCCACAGTTTGCAACTGGTGATGTACGTGTGAAAATAAGTCGACCGATGGCAACCGTAGGAGGGCCCATTCAATAACATCTGGGAGCAAAATATCTCCCCCGGGCACATAGAACGGCGTATCTAAGGAATATATTATTCTACAGGACTCAGCGCAGCCCTCGTTATAGGTGGAATGGCAGACTCTTGAAACAGGCGTGCAATAACATCTGTAAGCGAAAAACACTCCCTCGGTACAGGGAACGACGGATCTAAGGATTATATAATACTACCGCACAGTGGAAGACCCGCAAATCTCGTTATAGCTGAAATGGTCTCAGAAACCTACAAGAGGGCCAAGCTTTATACCGGGAGGGGTAGCTTCCTAACAGGAGAGGGAGAGAGAGAGGGCTATAAACGGATCATGCACATTACATACGAGAAAAGTTCATCGAGAGGTGGCAACAAATGTAGCAAAATAAGAGTCATGACTGGTGGAGACGACCACTAATGGGAAAAATAGGAGGGACGGCAATGTGAACTAATTAATACCTGAGAAAGATGTCATTCGGCCAAGTAATGCGAAAACGATGTAAACTTTTACCTAACCCAGAAGTTATCCGACCATGGCGATGATGACACAGCGGCGTAGAAGATAAAGCTTGACATTCTACGCACTAGGCATGGAATACACCTGGGCATAATGTGAAAACATTTCAGTAATGTAACTAATTCCCTGGATTTAAACTAGTACTCTCGATACCTATAGAGTCAGGCATATGACAAGAAACGCACTCTTTAGATGAGTAAAGCATTTTCGCCCACTAATCCGCAAACAATAGTCCAGAACTTTTTGTGCCTTCCCGACTAGGCAGTCTTTGCTTTATTTTATTCATTTAGGCCTCAACTATTATGGTATAATTCAAACCTAAGAATCCTGGATTGCTGGATAGAGCTCATCACCGCATCGAAAGGTAGGCATGGTTAACAATTCCCAGAATGATTTAATACTCCTTTTGTTTGGATAAGAAGTGGTGCGCTTCAGAGAAAAAAAAACTTACCGTGCATGGGGAAAAAACCCCTGTTCCGGCGGCAAGTGATTAGTCCACGATCCGTGGATTGTGGGTGCCAGACACCTCTAGTCAAGAGTAATGGTTTATCCCACAACCAGTTATAAGACTATAAAATGAGGAACAGACAGTAAAACAAGGGGAGTTCTATGCAGTTCATCCCCATCCGTTGAATACGGATGCGTTTCCGACAACGATAATGTCAATAAACTTTCACCGCAGCTGAATCTAAAGATGAGATCGGCAGGATGATGTCAGAAGTTGCACACAATGACGACAGCGATAATGAAAATAAAACTTTCATCACAGCTGCATCTAAAGAGGAGGCCCGCAGGATGATGGCAGAAGTCAGCACACAATGAAGGAAACTGAAGATGTACAACCATCTTGCGAAAGTGCTACATGTTCCTAGGGATACAACTGACACTGCAACAGCAATTTCTGTGGAAGCTGGTAAGGATCAGGTCGACGCAATAGAGCCACCCGCATTCAAATACTCTGGGAAGACTTTTGTCAGCCCTCCCTTAATGTATACTTAGACAGTATCATACGGAGGGAGAAAACTCGGATCAAGTGCGAAAGAAGCGCTTGCAACCCAAGTCTTCAGGGTGGCGCAAACTCGACTAGGTGAGGAAGAGGACATCCCCCCGGCTCACGAAGGCGACGACGGTCTTTATGAAATGATGGGGCATAAAGACGGAAAGCTAGCCGAAAATTTTATGCAAACAGGCCAAGGCTTAGTCGTGAAGAATGGGAGGAATTTCACAGGGAATAGAAGGGCGAGGGACATACATGACAAGCTTGGCTAAGACTAAAGCCATAGCGTTCTTCGTGTTCAAGGATGTAATTTTTTAAGATTGCGAAGATCTTCGTCTAGTATCATCAGGCAGTGCAGGAGAATCAGTGCACCACATAGATCAGGGAGCCGGCAACAAAGGCGTTACCGGTGGGGAATGTCGACCCATCCCCAAGTTGTTAAATGGCCCCTCAATATTCAGGAATGCCGCTATCGCGTCCTCCTTTTTAGGAGAGACAGCCCGACTTCTCGCACCATTTCGAGGAGGGCCGTCTTCTACGACTTGCCCTTGAGGTATGCATGATGTGCCCTTGATGCATTCCTGAAGTTCTCCGACGTCAGGTCGTCCCTCATCTTCTCCATTTTTTATTCCAATAAGTATTTATCCGTAAAAAGAAAAACATCAAACGGCAACTCTGAGCACATGCGCGAGCGCTGTTGCTGTTTTGTTGGTCTTGCAAAATAAATGTTGCCACTCACTCACTCACCCATTGTTATTTTCCATGAGGTTGGTTGGTTAGCTTTTATTTCTTCTTTGTGTGGCATTGTTTTATTTGCTATTGTTGTTGTTGATGGCATTTTTATTCGAATGAAAGCTTTAAAATCTCAGATTCTTCCGTTTGACTTAATAACGACGACGACAAAGAAGAAGACGAACGACTTCTTTCTATCTAGTGCAATATCTCTTCTCAATATTCCTTTCACGAAAAGCTTTGCCTTTTCTGATGGTGTGGTATTGAGAGTAGTTGTGGCTTGATTACGTATGCGTACGTCAGCCCCAACCATACATAAATATGTACATACATCCATACACATTTTTATACACACATAGGGGTGCGCAGGCGCTCGTTCAAGTACACAACCAAATAAAAAACAAAAACAACGACCGCAACAACAACAATTATAATAATAAAAGAAGCGAAAATGAAAATGAAAACGAAAATCATGAAATGAAATTCAGCACAGTGTGAGCACATACACCGACACACAGTCGTCGTTAACACATTCCAGTGTTGCCCATGTTAAAAGTGCACAACTATATTGCGCGTTGGGTATTAAGTAATTCCCCCTTCAAAGAGTTTGCTAGTTTGTTTACACTAGCTTACAGTCTATTCGTTGGATTTCGGAGTAATCAATTTTTTTTGACAAGAGAGAAAAAAGAAGGAAAGGCGTACTTTCAAAAAGATAAATCAGAAGATCTATTTGTATGCAGGGTTACCGTTGAGTATTTTAGAAAAGAGGATAAACATTTTATGTTGTTTTTTTTTTAATATGGCTTTTTTTTTACAAAATTAAAACGAAAAAATCGGGCAAGACCTTAAAAAAGGCAACTTAGCCCTTCAGTCGCACCATGGTAAAGCTGTTTTTAGACGACCCTTAACATAGACCTGTGAAGACGACAGAATTCGGATACAAAATTTCATAACAGTTTGGCAATAATTGTGCTCTCCAAGTGCTCAAGAAGAGTTCTGGGCCGAAGACGAGGCTAAAACTACAGCTATATGGATTCCCACTCGCAGTGCTATTCAGGAAAGGGCAAGGGATTCGTATATGTAAATCTAATCGACTTTACGCTGTTTAGTTCCAGAGATACTATTGACGATTTCCAGTCCAAGCTTGATGCTTTCGAGGATGTGCTGAGAGAGTTTCACAACTGAGAGAGAGTGACAACCATATAGTGGCAAAGCGTTGTTGTTGTTGTAGCTGTGTGTTGTACACAAAAGCTGCAGCCTTTGCCGATGAAGCACTCCATCGGGTCAATCCGGTACGTACCACCGGCTGCCATGGTAGGTAAAAGGATTTTGCTAATGGAAGCAAGGAAGAGAGTGGTTGTGGTCAATAGTGGGAACGTTCCAACATTCAGATGCCCCGTTGTGAAGTCACAATACCCGATATAACTCTTTTATCTGAGAGAATCGCAGATAGGGTCGACAAATGTTGGGTACTGGAAACATACTCCGCAAGTGATTACCATTGAGTTTCCTTTCGAAGGCCACCTTAGACAAATAAAATGAGAACAAGCTAGAGCCATCTATGCTCCTAGCCGAGATCGAATCCGAATCCAGCGTAAACGCCTCAATAGCAACGTATACTATCATGTTCGTAGCCACTAAAGGATAAGGAAATGTCGATGATTAAGGCATTGTCGCTAAAGGATAATGCAATGCCGATGATTAAGGGGCCCAGATCAAACAGAACCGCAATATCCTGTTGGAATAACTTAATCGATGAACACAGACGTGATTGCATCCGTAAAAAGCGGAAGTACACCAGAGCTAAAAGCAGGGCCGTAGCAGAAGCAGAGCATACCCAATATAAGAACGCGAAAAAGCACTCAAGAGCGCCAAATGGGAAGAACTAAGAGAAGACCTCAACCGAGAACCCAGGGGATTTTAATACAAAGTCGTAATGAAAAAGGTTGGAACAAAATGCCCAAATATGTAGTAAGATGATTAAACAATGCTGAATATTGTAACCACCATATTCAACGTACCACCGTAATGCCCAGAAATGGTTCGCCTAGGGAAGGGCTGTCGAAAAATTGTAAAACCGACGCCAATCATGCAGGAGCTGGAGTTTCTAGAGATCAACACTACCGTAAGAAAATATATAAATAGCTTACTTAATAAAAGATGCACTATGGCAGGCTTGGGATTCGTGGATCTTATAAGATGAGACAGCAGAGGAACCCCTCGTGAAGGTGTACTATATCCTCTACTTTGGAATATAGCAATTAACAATGTGTTATTGTTTCTGGAAGAAAAAATGTGTAAAAGAGATATCCTTCAGAAAGCCTTTTGTTCGATGGCGAAGTGGGCTACCGAGCGTAAATCTGCGTAAGACAAATGTTGGTCTCTTCTGCGGGATATACAAGTTACCCACAGTGGCACCTGTCTCCTTGCGAGGGACCATTAGGTGAAAAGTATGTAATAGCTCTTCACCATTGTCTGAAGTGGAATATTAATGATACCGAGGTATCATGTTTTGGGATGTTCCGTAGCAATTGATCTCTTGGATACGACATTTGCTGTTTGAATCATGGATAAATGTTTTGTACTGTTTATTAAAGTAAATGTACGGTAAGGAGTTGAAGGGCGGTTGAAGCGGTGGGAAGGAGGATGGATGGGGAGCTAGTAGACTGCATGGAAAAGGTCGGTTATTTGCAGACTGCTGTACCGTAATGAAGTCTTCGGAGTTGATCGTGTGGAGGTGAATGTGGATATATGGAAGTTCTTGTTGGTTTGGATGTTTTTCACACGGTGTCGCTGCTATTCCTTGTAAATAGCAGAATACATACCGAGTTGTTGGGCGTTTTACTGGGCAGAATATCTGTAGGATTTGGGGTTTACTCTGAAGTATCAGCACTGGTCATATCGAGAAGATGGAGGCCACCGTAGCGCAGAGGTTAGCATGTCCGCCTATGACGCTGAACGCCTGGGTTCAAATCCTTGCTAAAAACATCAAACAAAAATTTCAGCGGTGGTTATCCTTTCGAAGGCTGGCAACATTTACATATGTGCCGTTTGGTATGGCAGCCATATATAAAAACTTCTCCACAAAGAGATCTCGCACAGCAGCATGCCGTTCGAAATCGGCTATAAAAAGGGGGCCTCTTATCATTGAGTTTAAAACTTGAATCGGACAGCACTCATTGATATGTTCCCCTGTTCCTTAATGGAATGTTAATGGGCACACAAATATGCCGGGCCACACAAATATCCCAGGAAATTGTTGAACAGTCGTGCTTGCGAGACTAGGAACTACCTTACACATCCCGGGGGAACTGGGATCTGGGGGTATGCCTCTAGCGACAAGTAAGCTAAGACTTCTAGATTAGGCCCGAAGGGAATCGAATTACTTTTTTTAAGGGAAAGGACGGGAAAATGCATTACGCATGTGACGAGTACGTCTCTCGCTTTATGCCAGACACCGTTTTTTCAACGGTACCGGCTAAAAAGCCACCCTGTATCACCCCTGGGGATTAATATCACCTCGGAACCGCTTTTGCATTACCTCGAGGTGGATACCATATCGAATGATTATCCGTATTATCTTCGTTACGCCGCTGCGTCAGGGTCGATCTTCTTCCTTTGCAGTACTTGTTTCTCTCATCACCGCTTCCCAGCTCTTCTTGTCTTCCAGCATCCTCTGGACTATTGTCAACATCTGCATAACGTAATAGTTGACGTCGCAATGCTTCCTATCTCTCCACATCCGTACATCGACATATGTCGTCGCATCCACCCGGCCCGGCCCATTCGTCCTCCTTTTCGCTATCTCTTGTTAATGTCCCCTCGTCTCGTGTTTGATCCGTTTGAATTTCACCCTTTCCTCTCTGTGTTTCATCTCCCGGTGGAGAGTCTGGCGCGCTCCATGGCCTATAGGTCTATCGGAACCATTCCGGCTATCACAAGGGCTGCCGGCTCCGCCACTGTCCGGTTGGGTGATATGACGCTAAAAGCCGCCGTCCTCTGTACCGAGAGCAGCATGCTGTCTGCAGTGTCTCGCCCCTACCTACCTAAGAACTACCTTATACATTCATGTAAGCTAAGTCTTCAGTATCAGGCCCGAAACGAATCGATAGATGGTCACAAAATTCAAAAATTATGTGGCCCAATCTAGATTTGAAAAGGTCTACCGTATGCTGTCTTTGGCAAGAATAGACGTCTCAATCATTGTGTCCGTAATAACAAGTAACTGTCTGATCGGAAAACATGCTGACAGACTGAAGGTTGTCAGTAACTACTTTTGCAGAAACTGTGAGGACATCGAGGAAGAGCCTATAGATAGCTGCTGTGTGTGTCCTGCACTTACAGTGCGGGAGAACTTTGAGAACTTGGCAGAGTTATTGGATGTGAACAAGTTGTTAGGCTTTTCAAATTGATCTGTATGGTTCAACGGCAAGCTCTAGTAGGCATCTTCCTGGTACCACAATGGACGAAAACGTCTAAATGACTCTGATGGCAGACTGCCACTTAAACCAAACCTAGCCTAAGGTACTACTGATTTTACCGAAATTGGACCGAAATTCAATGTTTCGAGTTCTCAGTAGGAAGAACACATTGCAAACATTTAGAATATTAGTCCACATTTAGATATACACCCCATATAAAATAACCGCACGATTTTTAAACATTTTCCAACCGTAGCACTGTGGGATAGAATCGTAAAAACTAGAAAAAAATCTACCGTTTGAGAACGTGTAGAGATTTCTCTTTAAAATTTTAAATAGTTAGAGCTGAGGGATCATATGTAAAATTTTAAGGCAAATATACACTCCATATAAAGTTGCCGCACGATTTTTGGACATTTTCCCATCGTTGCACTGTGGGATAGAATCGTAAAAAATATAGTTTGAGAACTTGTAGAGATTTTTCTTTAAAATTGTAAATAGTTAGAGCTGATGGATCATATGCAAAATTTTAAGGCCCTAAGTGGTCCGTGCGTCTCTTGGGAGGCCCCTAAAGTTGTTCATCTCGGCATTTGGAAAACTAGGTCGGGCTGCAAAATTTGTGGTCCGACTTTCAAAATTCTGTTTTTAAATTTCAAACAAATATCTCTACCCCTTTTTAAACGGCAGATTTTTTACTAGCTTTTTCGATTCTATCCCACTGTACATAAAGATTCTCGGATTATTTAATTCAGGTCCTGATTTTGATGTAGCCCCTGCATCCATGTAGCGTTACCACTCTATTTTAGATATTTTTTTAAGAATTTGTTATCTTTTAACATAAAAATTTATTAACCTCGACTTAAAAATCTTTTCCGCACTGTTTTTTGGGAAGAAAACAATTTGAGCAAACATTTGCGTGTGACAACACTGGCTGCGCTGCCATTGTTTTGCAAGAAAACTATATCCGTTTTATAATCCAGTGCAGCGCTCATTAAAGCGGCAATCGACTGTAAAGATATAACTTTTAAAATAAGTACCTTCATTTCAACTGAAGTGTGTGTGAATGTGTTGGTTCACCTTCATAACACAAAGGTGAAACTAAACTTATTTTCTTAATTATCCATAAAAATGGCATTACGTTAACCTCACTGTGCGAAAAAGCCAAATATTCGTGAATTTTCTATTGCAGTATTTTGTTAAACAGTGTTAAATAGCAATGGAAAACCTTTCCTTGAAAGCATAAGCTTTCATGAGTGTGTGTGCGCGCTGTGTGGACCATGAAGTCATGTTAACTACTTTAGCGGCGGCACAGAGAGTGAAATGTTTTCCGGCTGTGGCCCACATACAAATGAAAAAAAGTGAAGTATTGCTACATAGCCCAACAACTCGCACATACACTGACACACACCCGGAGAGATCACAAAACAACAACAAAGCAAAAAACAAAAGTTTAGGTGGGCCATGAGACAATGAATGGTTGGTTTGGTCTGCTGGTTGGTTGGCTGGTGGTCGGTTATACGGTTCGGTTGGGTATATCTTACGATCGACAACGCGACGACTCACTGCCTGCTTGCTTGTTCGTTCGAATGTTGAAATGTTAGGTCTGGTTAGGTTTTGCAGCTCTCTTTTTTCGATTGTTTATTTATTTTGTTTTTATTGTTGCTGTTTTTTTTTTGTTTTGACATACCTTCCACTTGGTGTAAGCATATGTGTGGGTTTGCAGGAGGGAGCGCAACGAGTGTAAGAGAGTGTGTGTGTATGTACGAGCGCGTATCTATGTAGCAACTCATCATCTGCTTAAATGTAAGAGAAGTGAAAAATATGCCTCTAAACCAAAAAAATATTGTTTTTATTTTTTATCATGTTTTGAGTATGTCCAAATATTTCTATATAAAGGAAATACAAAACTATTTCCGCCATTAACGCAAATAAATATTTTACTTATTTTTGTGTTTTAAAATTTCTTGTTAAGCTTTGAGAAATTATTCTTTTTTTTTTTTTTAATTAACTCCCTTCACTTTTCGCTTTCAAAAGCAAAGTAAAAGTGCAAAAAAGACAACTTCTCAGAAATGCTTAAATAATGTGGTGAAGGGGAAGAAAAAGGTGTTTCAGTTTTAACCCCATAATGCAGGTTGAGTATGCCAGCCAGTAATTATCAACACAAATTTCTCTGATATTGCGGTTGCGGCGATTGCTGCCGCGCTTTTGCTTGCGCTCCGTTTGCTGCCTCAGCAAATGAAATGGAAATGTTTATTTCGCATTCTCCACCACCAAGTTGTTGCTTGCGTTGTATGCCTTTGTCCATATGCATATGTATTTCTCTATGTGGTAATACCCCAAACACACACACACATACTTAACTCAACTAAAGCATTGAGCGAGCAAGGCAACAACTTTTCGAAAGTTTACCATTAAGAAGTGAATTGTCTCTGATCGTCAGTCAAAATCTACTACTTTTTAGTAACGACGCAGAGATTAAAAACAAAATTATAAAGTCTGCCTTTCACAAAAAGCTCAACACAACAGTGAACGACGAAATCATTGTTGTTTGGTAGGTCGATTGTTCGTTTTGCTCGTGCGACAGCCGACGTTAACGTTGGCAATGTGACCGACATCTACATGAGTGTTTTGCTTGGCGGAATGCTTGCTTTGCTGTTTTGTTGTCTCTTCACTCTCGCTTGTTAACAGGGTTACCAAAATAGATTTTATTTGTTTTAATGAAAATGCTTGAGCCATTTAAGAAGTTGTTTTAGTTCTAGTAATGTCATTTTTTCGTACTGAATTTTAAAAACGTACGGAAACTAGTGCACTGACCATGTAAAAATATTAGGAATCTTCGCAAAAAATCATTTTACGTGATGCAAGGTGCAATCTGACGTTTCCATTGGAAAATTTGATATTTTCTGGCATAATAGTACTCAGATCATCATCATTTGTACTGTTTGCCGTGACTAGAAAAAAAGAATTTGGCAAATAAGTGGAATTAACTCTTATATATTTTCGTGCCATCATTTTTCGCAACATATGACGTGGATTATCATGACAACAGTTCATTGATGAACTTTAATCTTTGTATGGCGAATCTTTGGATCTTTTTGGATTTACAATCCTATTTAGATTTTCAATCCTATAGCACTGTGAACAACTGGTTTATGAATTCAATCGTGGCCGACGCTCGCTCAAAAACGAATTTCGTGAAGGTCGCCCAAAGATGAGCCAAATCAAAAGAAAATTGTTCGTGAAAGAAGCACTTCGATGCAAATGGTCGCAGGTTTCTTTAGCAATTCTCAGTGGTATACCACGATTTGTTTGACCACAGTCTTCGGAAAGATTTAAAAAACGAACAAGAAAAGACGAATAATTGTTCACAATGACAATGCGGGCACAAGCAAAATAAGAAAAATAATGCATAAATCATGCTTTAGAATATTTTGAAAAACAAACTAACTTTTTTCAATGACAAATATATACATTTTCATTATTAGGCCAGAAATATATATAGTAGAACTCGTAAAGAAAAATAACAGTAATTTTATATTTATGTACAAATTTCATAGTGTTGTGATTTGCATGTTTGTGGATATATAATCAAAAACGGCTGAACGAACTTTACTGAAATTTCCAAAAAAAAAAAAAAATTTAGGAGTTTGGCCCCTTTTAAAAATAGAATACTTAATTTTTCGAAAGGGCCCTAATAAAAAAATCGCCTGATCTCGCAGATGAGTGCAACGAATTAAACGAAATTTTCTTTGGGCGATAACCCAAAAAACAAATCTGGTACAAAAATTTGGGGGTGTTATAAGGAAAACGCCACAAATCATACTAAAATCCGACGCGATCAGCACAATATGAACATCGAGTGAAAGGCATATACAACTATAGTAGGAATCTGATATTAAAATTTAGGGCCAAGTATTTACAGGGTCATCCTACCACAACAAAGGGGACCCACCATAGCTCAGAAATTAGCCTGTCCGCCTGGACTCAAATCCCGGCGAGAACATCAGAAAGAATTTTTGGCGGTAGTTAGTGCTCCTCTGCTGCTCCCGACACTTGAGGTATTTACCTTAAGAAATCAGCCGTGTAAACTTCCCTAAGTGGTTTCGCTCTGCGGTAAGCAGTTCGGACTCGGCAATAAAAAGGAGATCCCTTACTATTGAGCTTAAACTTATATCGGAAATATTCCCTCTGTTCTTTATGGAAATGTTCATAGGAAAATTTGCAATTTTTTTGTATTTTGATCCGGACAAAATAGAACTCAAATGAAAGGCCTTTGATGAAGGTCAAATGAAAGGTCTTTGTAATATTTATACGAAATGTATTTAAAATTAGATAACAAGTTGGATAGAAAAATTAAATAATGTGTATCCGCAAGTTTCTGAAAACCTCCTACAAAATGGTTTATTTTTTCAGGGTGATCAAAACACACCGGATCTGCTTGTATACTACTATATAACTGTACTCGTTTTCAAAGCAATCAATAAGGAGATACCGTATCACCGTAGCTCATTGAGCCTAAACTTATATCGGAAATCATTCAATGAGGTAAGAAAACAGGAAAAACCATAAGCTGACAATATTTGTCAGTATATATATCCCATTAAAGTTCTCTACCTGTCTTTGTTTATGTCCAAAGTTTGTCCACGTTTTTTTGTAGTTTGCGAATTTTGATGACAACGATTCAATCGGCTATTTATACAAATTAGGGTCCCGTCACGGGACGACTATAAGCACCACACGGGTTGAAATCCTGAGCTCCAATTTGTGTGGTTTTCATCATCTACAGTGTGCGGATAGTGGGATGCTTCCTATACGGAGTAGTTGAAATTCCAGTCGTGGACAATTAGCGGTATCAAGTGGGGAGTATCTGTGAGAGGCCTGCGGCATCGGATCTTTCTTTAATTCTGAGTGCCCGTGATACTTGCGAGTTATTGGCACCTTTAAATAACCAATGGCCATAACGTTCTCGCTGCGATCTATCCCATAGACCGGAACGAGCTTGCTCACCAACAGAGCTTGGCTAAGAATGCCATCTCCTCATACCAATGTGACTACAACACCAACAATTAAGGGTCATTTGAAGGTTTTAACAGCAGTTTCCATCATCTTTGACCAAAATTCATTTTTGAGGTTCTTTTGAAAGTTGAAAGTTTTGGCACGGAACCATATTAAGGTAAGGAAGAATAGAAGTGTAAGGAACTGCCTGAGCTTAAGAACTTTTAATGTCTAAGACACAATTTCTTATCGCTTGGTTTGGTTTTGATATTGGTTTTCAAATTCTGAGAGTTAGAAAACTTTTAGTTAAAAATATTTAATATCAGTCCACGATTTTGCATAACCTCAATATTATGCTAATTTTGCAGCCACGATGCTGTAATTTGGCATAGCTAGTCCTCCCAGTGGCTAAAAAATCTCCTGGCACACAGTTTTCGTTATAGGCCTATTTTTTGCCTGTATGTAATAGTACCAACTAATCCAACGTATTTGCACAAAGACTAAAACGCTTTAGTAGAACATTTTAGAAATATCTGAAGTAAAGTACGATTTTTCAAAAAAAAAAAAACAAATACGGTGCTATTCTATAGAAACTATGAATAAACTTGAACCGACGTAAACCATATAACCATAGTTGAATAAGTCTAAAAAGTTCTGTTCCGATTTTTAGTTAAATTAGATAATCGAAGTCGATTTCTGCTTGACTTAAAATTTCAAAGAAGACATAGTGCATAATAGGATACACAAAATAAAAGAAAGTGGGAGGGAGAGTTTTGTAGCCTCCTCAATTCATAAAAACAGATTTTAAAGAAAAACAAGCTTAAGCAAATGTTATCGTTTTGTGATTTAGAAAAAAATTGGTTCATAATTCATATATTTAAGTAAGGACGTGGTGGTCTGACCAACCATATTGGTATTGGGTTTTTTTTTATAAAAAATCGCCCAATTCGAACAATTTTATTCCTTTAGAATGTACAAAATTTTCTTTCGTCCCTGGCAAATAGGGTGTCATATTTTTCAAACTCCCCTCGCACCAGCCGAAATGCTCTTTTTATGACCTTCATAACAACGACTTTTTTATGTACATTTTCGGATACAAAGTTAGCTTAAATTTAACAAAAATAACATATTTTTATATTCACAAACTTTCTTGCAAATCTTTACTAAGAAAAAAGTTTCCATTTTAATTGTTAATCATTTCTAATCTAAAACCAATATATCAAGTTCTGGCAACCCTACGATCATCGTCAGCTTGCTTTATTGCTCTCCCCTGCTGTTGCTGCTTCACACACATAAGTAACAACAAACATAAATGTGTAAGTATGGGAGATGTGATTGCATTAATACACCATACAGCAACAATAATAACAACAACAACAATAAGACAACACTGGAAAACATTTCGTAAGTTTTTTTTCGTTTGTGAAACTTTGAAAAAGTGGTAATATTTTTTTATCGCAAGTATTATTTCGTATTGTTTTTTTTACAGTTGCTGCCTTTTTGATGTTATTGTTGTATATGTGTCTGTTGTTGCTTGGGCTAACTCTAGCTGTAGCTATAGCTAACTAGCTTTCTGTCTGTCCCTAAAGAAACTTCTCTTGTTTTGTTGTCTTTTCGTTGTGTATTGCGACGAAGACCACAAACTAACAGCAACAGCAACAACTATAGCAGCCAATAAAACAGAAAACACAAAGAAAAAACTATTTATGTTAAATATACGCAGAAATGTGAAATATAAATTCAAATTAAAGAAGAAACTTGAAGTGAAGGTCGCATATATATATGTATGTATGTATTGTACGTATGTTTGTTTGAATATACGTCGAAGTGGGGTATGTAGTAAGCTTGTTGTAGATTTTAAAGTTATTGTGTGCATGTGTGTAGATACATTTTTTTTTTTAATATGTTTGCATGCACAGTCACAGTCACTAGCCAGCCAGTTTACAGACAGACGACTTACAGACCTATCTCCACACTCTTAATTCATGTAAAATATCTTTACTTTATTGTCTGTCAGAGTCTGTCCATACGTTTGCTTGATCGTCTGCCTGCTGTTCGCCCGTCCGTCCGTCCGTCCGTCCGTCCTTCTGTAGTTATGTTTTTGTCATGTTTTTTTATGCATACGAAAATATCCCCCCACCATTTAAACCATGTGAGTGAGTGTTGTGTGTGTGTATGTATGCCATGCCTAGCCATATCATCCATGCATGCATGCATGCCTATGTGTGCTACTCCTCCTCAGAGAAGAGATGTAATAATACATGTCGTTGTCGACGACGTAGTCGTCGTCGTAGTCTCCGACAACGACACGACCTACATAAAAGAAAATTATTCACTTGAAAAAGAAGAAGAGGCAAAAGACGGACGGACGGACATATAGATGTTTGGTTGGTTGGTTAGTTGGACGTCAAAGGGGGGGAAACTTACCTCTTTCATTTACAATAGTTTTATTGTTGTTGTTGCCTTCCCAAGAAACACGTAGTAGTTGAAATTGAGAAATGAATATCAAAAAAAATGGGATTTTGCTTTCCGTCTTCAATGTGCTGATGATGTTGAGAGAAGGAGTATGTTGGTTGGGGATGAATGGTTTTCGAAGGGGGTCAGCAGGGGAAATGCGTTTAATTATTTTATTGCCTATGGCTGTCGTTGTTGTTGTTGGGTTTGCTGCTGCTGCTGCTGCTTCCACTACTGCTGATTTGGTGTGTGCGTTTTCTTTTAATTGATTGTTGTATTTCTTTTTATTAGCAAGAATTCTTTTTCTTTCTTTTCTTTCCTTCTTGTCTTGGCACAATTTTTTCTTTACTTCTTTCTTTCATATATTTTCTTGTTTTCTTTTACGACTTGGTTCTTTGCAAAAATCAAAAAACAACTTTTAACGTTATAATTCTGCGACTGCTTATTGGTTTTCTAGTTGTTGTTGCTGTTGTGGTTGATGTTGATCTCTGATCATCATCTTCACCACTATTAACATAATTCTCACCACTATCACACACATTCACTTTTATTTGAGTGGGGAAAAATAGTTTCAAGTCTTTTTTTTCTTACGTTTTCAATTTATCATATCGGTTTTCATAATTTCACAGTTCCTTTATAATTATTTAGCACAGTTGAAGATCGTTGGGGGTAATTATTGTAAATTTCCTCTTTAGCGGCGGCAGCCATAAGTAATAATCCACGATTTAGGCTGCTTGGTGTGTGTTGTGTCCTACTGCTGCTCACAAAGCAGCAAAAAACAAGCACTTTTTTTCTACAAAAACTCTTAAAAACTTTTTTTGTTGTTTTTGCTATATTGTACTATTGTGAAACAACATGGGGGAGCCTATGTTGGGGTCTGGTCTCGCTAAAGTAGTGAGTGCAGCCCCAATAACTTGGCACTATGCGCTTTCGTACTGTAGAAAAATCCCACTCACTCACTTTACGGCTCTTGTTTTTTTTTTTGTGTAATATAATTTTCCAAAAATATTAGCTTTTAACGTTTATTTTTTATGAATTTTTATTTTCTATTTCACTCCGCGTTTCTCTTAAAGTGAGGAAAAATCCAAGAAATACTTAAACTTTCCAACGACACCCAACAGGTTTTCCGCGACTGCTTGCTTAAATATCACTTTTCTTACTGTGCCGAAACTTTTAAGTAAACACATTTCGTGGTCTAAAACACAACTGCAGTAAAACTTCATACTTAGCTTTTGTTGGTTTCACATATTTTTATGGTTTTTTTTTTTGCTGTTGGTGGTTTTTTGTGCTGCTTGATGTTGATCACACTACCATCTCTTTTTTGTGTGTCTGCTGCCCGCTCGCGTATTGTTGTTTTTGGCGTTTTTCAATGCAATATTTTGTTGTACTAGATACGTTTTATTTTCTCCTTCTTTTACGAAGTGAGATCTTTCCCATCCATCCAAAAAACACACACTGCTGGATGGCTCTGAGACAACGACTACTCTGGCTACTACTCTACCACTGTGAGACATTAAACGAGCAAGCAATCGATCGATGTGTGCTGTTACTCACTCTCTATTGCGGAGAATTTGAATTTTTTACTTGTGTCTTGTTTTTTTTTTTTTTGCCAGCAAACGTTATTGTTACAACTTTCGGTGTGAATGGATGGTTGATTATTGTTATTATTGAGTAAGTGTATGTTGTGTAGTCGCTCTTGTTCTTCTCCCATCTGTTTTTTCCAAAAGCTTTAAGCTGAGAGAAAGATGTTGGTTGGTTGGTTGGTTGAATGCATGAATGGTGGTTTGGTTTGCTTTGCTATGGCACTACGGTACTATGCACGATGGCCACTCTCTTTTTCTTTCGCAAAACGGTCATCATTTGAAATGCCAGAGTGGAGTAAAGCTTTAACTGGAAATTTCTCATTGCCATATTGACCCTGCCTGCCCCTCCTTGGATAGTTGAGTGAGAGGGGAAAAGTTGTTGTATGAATCATTGTGAATTTTACTCTGCTTGCTGCTCTCACTGACAAATGAGGTAACAAGCAACAACTCTTCAATCTTGATTGGTGATGTTTAGAAGAGTTCACACAGCTGTTACAGTGTTTTCAGGAAAGTATGTATTTTTAAAGAAAAACATACATATGTAACTATATGTAGTATGCAGATTTAATTTATTTATATTAACTAATCTAAGCAATTTTTGGCCGACAAAACCGACGTTGAAAAGAGGGTGCAAATATTAGTCCGTCCCATGCCAATATGGACAAACACTTAAGCCAGTGCTCTCTACCTACTATAAAAAGTAACCTTGAAAAAAGAAATTAAGTAAAAAGTTTCGTGCAGGTGATAAAATCCTTAATTGTTCTCCATGCCACGCCCCTCAGTCGGTTCAGGTCTGGTATTTTGTCCCCACCTTAGTTCCGGTGTTAGTTACTGAAAATGGAAAAATATCAGGGGCCGAATTAACGCATACGTGAACGAGTAAAATCGTTCGAAATCTCTCTATTGTGAATTATGTATCTTTTTATTGGATGGGAATTTTTAAAATTTAAGAACACATACATAAAATGTATGTACAACTCTACTAAATACGATTTGAAAATTCATTTGATACGAAAGTGCACTCAATCACTTATGCGGTAATTCGGCCCCAGGTAGGTGATCTGACTTTCCAACCATGCCCGTTTGTCAATCTGTCGATAGCGTTCGAACGAATAAAGATATCCGCCTGAAATTGGGAGGCCACCGTAGCATGTCCGTCTATGACGCTGAATGTCTGGGTTCAAATCCTGGCTAAAACAGCAGAAAAAAAAGTTCTTAGCGATGGTTATCCCAGCAATCGACCTTCGGAATCTGTTATAAAATGGAGGACCCTTATCATTGAGCTTAAACTTGAATGGGACAGCCCCTGAGAAGATTGCCCCTGTTTCTTAATGGAATGTTAATGGACAAATTTGCATTTTTTGCCTGAAAATTTTCACAGAGACTTCTTATCGATATAGGTCGTTGGGGATTGGTAATGGCCTATATCGGCTCAGATTTGAAATTAGCCTCCATATAAACCTATCCCCAGTTTTAGATTCTTGAGACCAAGGCTTCTGGCAGGAATCGAACCCACGACCCCTGCACTGATAATCCAAGAGACCAAAGTAGCCGCAAACAATTCCCAATTTGATTGTTGTCAACATTTCGAATAGGAACTGGATTAGGTTAGGTTAGGTATGAGTGGCAGTCCTTTACTGACTAACTTAGGCAATTTTAGATCCATTGTGATACCACAGTAGCGACAGATCAAGGCTTCAGGCGGGAATCGAACCCCATCTTATGCCAAGTTTGGGCATTCGCCGTAGTGGCAATCCACCATCCCACAATCAGAGGTTTATCATCGCAGTAACAATCGCAGAATATATTCGCGATTCAAACCTGGTCAGCTCATAAGCCCAGGGCCCAGCGCCATCTGACGGCAGCACCTAAATGTCGGAGACGCGCTTTGCATCTCCCGGTAAGTCTCGATCTCACACGACCCGCAGCCAGGGCCTTCAGCGCGGCCTGACTGCCCACGTATGTATTGGGTTGCCCAAAAAGTAATTGCGGATTTTTTAAAAGAAAGTAAATGCATTTTTAATAAAACTTAGAATGAACTTTAATCGAATATAATTTTTTTACACTTTTTTTCTAAAGCAAGCTAAAAGTAACAGCTGATAACTGACAGAAGAAAGAATGCAATTAAAATTTTTCACAAGCTGTGAAAAAATTTGTCAACTCCGACTATATGAAAAATCCGCAATTACTTTTTGGGCAACCCAATATATCATGACAGACGGAGAGGGCTGCCGCTCCTGGCTCAGGATCGCAAAAACCTCAATTTGGAAGACACTACATCCGTCCAAAATCCCACGTATCCCAACCAGCTTGTTCCCATCCATGTAAATAGAGGGACCCTATGTCGCGCACTCCACGTACAAATACAAAAGGTCTCAGATCAAGTATCCTGACTCAGATTCACTACTTAGGTCCTGAGGACCGAAAAATCTCAGCCTGCAAGACATTCACCCGTCCAGAATCCCCCGTTCCCCATCCGGCTTGTACCCATTCGTGTTAACATAGGGTCCCGAGAAGGGCGAGGCTTAAAGTTCCCTCTACGGTTAAACAACATCCAGGTCACCATCTAAAAGTCTACGAACGGCACCCATTTCATCTCGTCACCAACGCCACATAGTCGTCCCTTGCCAGCGACCTTTCTCAGAACAGACGGATAAACAAAATTCGAAGAGCCTCATGTTTCTGACTACCTTAGACTAAGGTCAGTACTCAAGGCCCCTCACTCCACGTACAAATACAAAAGGTCTTAGATCAAGTATCCTGACTCAGGTTCACTTGCTTAGTCCTGAGGATCGCAAAATTCTTATCTCTCACCATACCCGTCCAGAATCCCCCGTCCTCATCCAGCTTGGACCCATCCGTGTAAAAAGAGGTTCCCTCTACGTTAAGACAAACTTCAAGTCTGGTCGCCTATGCCACATAATCCTCCTACGCCAGCGGCCTTCCGCAGAACAGACAGATGCCCGAAATCCAAAGTGCCTCATGTCCCTGTCTCCCTTAGTCTAAGGACAGTACTCAACGCGCCGCACTCCACCTACAAATACAAAAGGTCTCAGATCAAGTATCCTGACTCAGAATCACATGCAAGGTCCTTAGGATTGCAAAAATCTCAGTTTTAAATAAACTGCCCCCGTCTAGAGGTTCCCTATACGGTTAGAAATCCTCCAGGTCCTCATCGAAAACGATCCGCCCGGCATCAAGTCTGTGCCACATAGTCCTCTTACTCTAGCGGCCTTCCCCAGTACAGACGGATGTCTGAAATCCAAAGAGCCCCATATCCCTGACTCCCTTATTCTAAGGACAGTACTCAACGCCGCGCACTCCAGGTACAAATTCAAAAGGTCTCATACCAAGTATCCTGACTCAGAATCACATGCAAGGTCCTTAGGATTGCAAAAATCACAGTCTGAAAGACACTGCACCCGTCCAGCTAAAACCCATCCATGTAAGCAGAGGGATCCGAGAAAGGCGCGTCGCCCACAGCTCATATTCCTTTTACGGGAAGACAACCTCCAGAATATCATCGAAAAGAATCCGCTTGGCACCACACCAGAGGCCTTCTCCAAAACAGGCGGATGCCCGAAATCCGAAGAGCCCCGTGTCCCTAAGGACAGTCCCCAAAGTCACACACTCCACGTGCAAATGCAAAAGGTCGCAGATCGAGTATCGCAATCAATGCCACTCCTTGGAGCACTCTTACTCGCCCCCGATATCAGCACCGACGCAATTTCCTAAATTTTCTCCATCATACCGCGAAAACTCACCTTCTCCAGGACCCGGTGCCACTCCAGGCACGCATAGAAGCCACTCCTGATCCGCAACTCCTAACTATCAACTTGCGATATGAGTAGCAACAACGCCTAGGTATTTAGCCTGCCGAGAGATTGGCAGCTCCACTTCATCCAGGACCTGGGAATACCAATACCCTCCCTGTGGTGTCCCTCTGATCACCATCCCTCTAATCTAGTCCTCAGCCAGTGAAGCATTGATTATTCTGCCCTTTTGCATGGTATCAATCGAACTTACCAGAAGAGGGGGGACTCTCTTACGTGTATTAAGCAGGGAACCATGTATAGAAACCATCTTCACTTTATTTAAAGCCCCTTCTATACCGAAGAAGGCCGCCAATATTAAGTTGCCTGTCCGCAAGTACCACTCTATATTTCCCACCACGTCGTGGAGAGCAGTATCAACCGACCGACTTTCGGTTTAAGCATGCTAGTAGCCGTTTACAAAAAAAATCCCTGATATACGCTCCTTATGTCGAGCTACTGAACACAGTAGATGGGATGGCCAGGGCGGCGTCGGTGGCGAGATGGGACACGGTATATGGTTGCCGGACTGCGAAGGCGCTGAGACCGGTCATCGACCGAAGGAGGACGTGGGAGTTGCTGGCGTTCGATAAGAAGTCGATGAGTACTTTGACATGGGTCATAACCGGACACTGTGCCATAGGCCGCATGGCGGCGCACATGGGGATACCGTACAATGACTTTTGTAGGAGTTGCCTCGATGAGAATGAGGAGAGACTATTGAGCACTTGCTGTGTTCCTGTCTGGGTCTGCAGAGACGCAGGATCTCCTTTCTGGGGGGCCGTTTTTTCTGTGATCTGGGTGAACTTGCAAACGTATCTCTGGCATCTCTCCTGAGGTTTGTTGAGGGAACATGATGGTTCCGACGGGAACATGATGATGTGTATAACTTCCAGTACGCGGTCTCACATTATCTTTTTTCTTCCCTTTCTCTCTCTAAGGTACCACAATGGGCCAAACTGGCCTCCAAATGAACTCACCTTTGGTCAGCGGCCCATTCAACCTAACCTACCCTCCTTATAGTATCTCAAGTGTTTTCAAGAAGAAAGTCGGAAGACTGGCCCAAAGTCATTGGGCAGGCAATGGCTCGGTTTTTCACACCTTGGGAATAAAAACGAGCCTAACCTCCTGCCACGCCATCGACACAAAACCAAATTTTATTTTAAGAAAAAAAAAATAATTTGAATAGTTTTTTTTAACAGAAATGTTTTTTATTTATTTAATTCAAAAATGTATATTTGCCAGTTCCACCAACTTTATGTCACTGAAAATGAGCGGCTTTCGTTCGCTCTTATGTCAAAACCAGCTGTTTTCATAAAAGGGAAAACAGATGTCTGCGTGAGTCGATTCACTCACTTAGGTGACATAAAGTAAGCGGGACAGACAGCAAATGTTCTCCAATGCTCTATGAGCTATTCAAATATTTCTCATAAACCTTTAATTCCCTTTTGGACAAATTATAAGGATAATTAAGGCTGGTGGGCACGAATATATCGCCAGCAATACCACTGAAAAAAATAACAATTACAGAAATACAAATTCCCACAACTCCATACTTACTTCGCCAGGTCACCATTGTATCCGACTTTGAAACCTTCTGGTATATTTTTTATGGGATTTCCCGATATACACCATGGTGGCACAACCTTTGAAGCATAAAAGGGGAAATCGAAAGCGTTTATATACATGCGTACACTTAGCCCATGACTACTCCAATAGGGTTGACTCAATACAGCCGGCTGGGTATAGCCACAGTGACCAAGTAAAATATTTTGATCACAATTACGAAATTGTGTACTCTTATCCAGGCTGGAATAGTAACAGGATACATTATCAGCAGCCTCATGGTGACGAGAATAGGATAGGAAATCAAAGCCGGGACCAGCTATGTCACACACTGAAAACAAAGAAAAATTAACGAAAAGTTTAAAAGTTATACTACTACCCTTAAGGTCAAAACAGAATGAACGCGTTGAGCCAAGGCCGATTTAAAAAGGTGGTTTCATGCGAACAGGTGTTAATAGCAGGCCAGGTTTTACGGTATTAAGATGACAGATTTTTATTTGTATTCCCTTTGTTGTTGTCTTCTTTCTCGCATATTCTACGTATACACGCAGGCACACGCATTTCTTTGGATGTGTTGGCAAAACGTCCATCAGCTTGATGACAATATGGCGGATTGCACCATATGATTTGTGGTTGTTGTACAAATGAGACCACCTTTAATTGTTTCGCCATGGTGTTAAGCTTTCTTTTTGAGCATCGCGTTGCAAAAATGCAACTCTGCACACATATACCAAAAAATCAACGCGGAAAAGTAAAAAAATTATCAAATTTGATGCTTGAAAGCGAGCGAGTCATTGTGTGTTGTCACACGTAAAGTAGTAAAAATTGTTTAATTTTTCCGATTTGCTTTTTTTTAACATTTGTTTGCAGAGTTGCATTTTTCAACGCGGCGCTCCACTACACGCTCATTCTGTTTAGGCCTTTAGGCCTTTTAACGTACAATCCATTTGCCTAATTTTATAGCCATGATAAAAATTTAAGACTCTTCCGATTTTCGAAGCCAACTGTCCGCCATAACTGAAGCCAAACATATAGTTATTTTGGGGATTTAAACCATTCCGTATTTGAGTTAAGATCTCCTCATAGAGTATCTCACTGATGACATCGAATCGTTGTACCAAATCCAAATAGGGTTTATCGGCCCATTCCTTGTAATCCACACAAATAATACAACCGCCGCGGTAAAAGGTTAGACCTAGAGGAGAAATGAAAGGTAACATAAAAATTAGGAAGAAAGTTCTTGCTTGAATGAATGAAGGCAATAACGAAATGGAAAGGAGATAATAATACAAGAAATTCGAGAAAGACCGGTTGGGATAAATTCAGAGGACATACGGAAATATTGACCCTTAAATGGCTGAATAGCTTACAAATGTTGCCAGCATCGGTGAGGGGGGTAACCATCGCAGAAAAATTGTTTGATGTTCTCCCTCAAGAGACTACCGTGGAACAGAGATTAGCATATCCGCTTATATTGCTGAACGCCTGGGTTCGGACGTCATCGAGAGAATAAGGAAGAACTCTGGGACGAATTCCTGGGCAAGAGATCTCTCGTAGATCCCCAGCAAGTCTAGCTTCCTATGAAAGGACAATAGGTAGCCCCTCTTCCCACTATAGGCCTGGTCTGTCGCTACTGTAGCATCACAAGACTAATGAAAATGCTCAGACATTTTAATAGGCCTATTTTCAAGGGAGGGAACTGGAGTCCACAGTGGTTTTCGAAAGTAAAACATTCCGAAATACATGTCCAAAAATAATACCGTCAGGTAAGATATGGTGGATACCGAAACTAAGAGCTCTCAGGAAAGAGAGGAGGTAACTTTTAAACTTCGCAATTAATCCAGACACTCTTGCAGGAATCCCTCGGACACTAAATAACTGTAAAGCAAAACATCCAGGTTGCAGATAGTGATATGCTCTATAAAGAGTAACTGCAACTAGCACCGGCTCTTGCTTAAATACTGAGGGCGTATGCTGCTCAATATGAAAAGGTGAGTTTTTGGCACATTTAAATAAACAATCGTCACCCTGTTCCCGCGGCGACCGGACCGGACCGGAACGAGCTTACTCATCTATGCGAGCTTGACATGAAAATATGGCTACAACAACAACAACAATATAAAGTACAACATGCCTTCTTCTAAGGTAGGACAGTGAAAACGCACCAGCAAGTCTCTACAATAAAAGGGGGTGGGGGAGAGCTTCCGATGGAGAAAAACAATAAGAGTTACATCTCATGGAAGCTACATATAAAACTGAACCGATTTTGATAAAATTATGCACACATATTGGAGCGTTAAATAGAACGTTTTGTGCAAAGTTTTGTAAAGATCGGACCAAAATTATGGCTCCTAGAGCCTCGGATGAAAGATATATATGGTAGCTATATCTATATCTGATCCGATTTTGATAAAATTATGAGCACATATTAGAACATTAAATAAAATCGTCCTTGGACCAAAAAAGTGACCTGTGCAAAATTTTACCATAATCGAACAAAAAATGCTACCTGTCCCTTAATCACAAGAATATGGAAAGAACCTGAAAACAAGTAAAAGCGTGTTAAGTTCGGCCGGGTCGAATCTTGAGAACCCACCACAATGGATTCTGCTAAAATATGGCAGCTATATCAGGTTATATACATGGAAAAATTCAGGCAAATCAGACAAAAATTGCGGCTTCCAAGTGCTCAAGAAATCAAATCGGAAGATCGGTTTATATGGGAGCTATATCAGGTTATAGACCGATTAGAACCGTACTTAACACAGTTGTTGGAAGTCATAACGGAACACCACATGCAAAATTTCAGCCAAATCGGATGATAATTGCTGTATCCAGGGGCTCAAGATGTCAAATTAGGAGATCGGTTTATATAGGAGCTATATCGGGTTATAGACCGATTAGGACCGTACTTAGCACAGTTGTTGTAAGTCATAATGGAACACCACATGCAAAATTTCAGCCAAATCGGATGATAATTTCTGTATCTAGGGGCTCAAGATGTCAAATTAGGAGATCGGTTTATATGGGAGCTGAATCAAGTTATGGTCCAATTTGGACCATACTTGACACCATTCTCGAAAGCCATAACAAAGCACTCCATGCAAAATTTCAGCCAATTCGGATGATAATTGCGGCATCCAGGGGCTCAAGATGCCAAATCAGGAGATCGGTTTATATGGGAGCTATATCTAAATCTGAACCGATATGGCCCATCTGCAATCTCCTACGACCTACATCGACACAGACACTTAGCTGTACAAAATTTCAAGCGGCTAGCTTTACGCGTTCGACCTCTATCGTGATTTCGACAGACGGACGAACGGACATGGCTAAATTGGTTCAGAATGACGAGACGATCAAGAATATATAAACTTTATGGGGTCCTAGATAGCACTAAGAAATGTTTGCTAATATAGCATCCCAATGTCTGCTGAAACAGCCATAATGTCTGCTTTCCCAAACATTTTTGATGTTTTGAATAACAAATTTCCTCGAGTGCAGGAAAAAATTTTGAAGTCGAGAGACGCGGACTAGGATTTTATTTTAGATACAACGTTTCTTCAGAGAAACTTCTAAGAATTGTGTGTAATTTACGTTTTTGCTTTACGATATTAAAAAAATCGGCCCGCCCTAATATATATTCTTGATCGCCATGACATTATAAGTCGACCTAGCCATGTCCGTCCCACTGTTCAAAGGAGTAAAGCTAGGAGATTGAAATTTTGCACAAATACTTCCTATTTGTGTAGGTAAGTTGGGATGTAAATGGGCCATATTGGTCCACGTTTTGATATAGCTGACATATAAACCAAACTTGGATCTTGACTACTTGAGCCTCTAGAGGGCGCAATTCTTATTCTATTTGGCTGAAATTTAGTACGAGGTATTTTGTTATAGATTCCAAAAACTGTGTTAAGTATGATCCAAATAGGTTCATAATATATAGCTGCCATATAAACCGATCGCTGATCTTGACTTCTTGAGCCTCTAGAGGGCGCAATTAATTTTCGATTTGGCTGACACTTTTTTGCATGAAGTGTTTTAATTTGATTTCTAACAATTATGGCAAGTGTGATCTTAATCGGTTCATAACATGATAAATAGATAAAGCTGCCATATAAACAAATCTCTGATCTTGACTTCTGGAGCCTCTAGAGGGCGCAATTAATTTTCGATTTGGCTGACACTTTTTTGCATGAAGTGTTTTATTTTGATTTCCAACAATTATGCCAAATGTGATCTAAATCGGTTCATCACATGATATAGCCCCCAAACTGATCTCCCGCCTATACTTCTTGAGCCTCTAGTAGGCGCAATTCTTTTCCGATTGGACTGAAAATTTGCACCAAGACTTCTCCTACAACCTTCAACATATGTGACAAATAGGGTCTGAATATGTCTATAACCTGATATAGCTGCATATAAGCCGATCTCTGATCTTGACTTCTTCAGCCTCCAGAGGGCGCAATTATTATTCGATTTGGCTGAAATTTAGTATGAGGTATTTTGTTATAGATTCCAAAAATTGTATTTAGTATGGTCGAAATAGTTTCATAACCTGATATAATTGCCATATAAACCAATCTTTGTTCTTGACTTCTTGAGCCTCTAGAGGGCGCACTTAATTTTCGATTTGGCTGACACTTTTTTGCATGAAGTGTTTTATTTTGATATCCAACAATTATGCCAAGTGTGATCTAAATCGGTTCATAACGTGATATGGCTCCCATATAAACTGATCTTCCGACTATACTTCTTGAGCCTCTAGAGGGCGCAATTCTCTTCCAATATAAATTTTGTACAAAGACTGCTCCTACAACCTTCAACATATGTGATAAATATGGTCTGAATCGGTCTATAACCCGATATAGCTGCCATGTAACCCTCATCTTGACTTATTCAGCCTCCAGAGGGCGTAATTATTATTCGATTTGGCTGAAATTTTGCATGAAGTGTTTAGTTTTAACCTTCAACAATTATGCCAAATATGGTCTAAATCGGTTCATAACCCTATGTAACTTCCATGTAAATCGATCTCCCGCCTATACTTCTTGAGCCTCTAGAGGGCGCAATTTTTATTCGATTTCGCTGAAAATTTGCACTATGAAGTTCTCCGCGACATTCAACGTACGAATCAAATATGGTCCGAATCGGTGTATATTCTATTATAGCTCCCATATATAAACCGATCTTCCGACTATACTTCTAGAGGGCGCAATTCTTAACTGATTTGACTGAAATTTTGACAAATATAAGATTCGGATCGGTCGAACTTTAACTTATTTTTTGTTAACTGTCTTATATAAATATTGTTTTGAAATACTTACGCTCTATAAGTTGAGTAACCCATTCCGTTGTGCAGCTTTCCGTCCAGCCATGAAATACGTATGCCGTTTTTTCATTACCACCGCATTGATTTGAAAGAAATGATAAACTTTTCTGCAAATCTACATCACCGGGTGTTGTACGAAACAGTATGTCTCCGTTTCTTAGGAGTGGTTGCAAACATGTGAATTAAATAAGAAACATTAAAAAAAAGCAAATTTCTGTCAAATTTTATAAAAAAAAGTTGGTGGTGGTTCGTTGCCGTTGATTTATAAACCCTGTCGTTAAATGTTGCCCACATAGTTGCATATCTGGATTTATCAGCTTTATAGTCCCACAATTGATTTGGCTCTTTTCACAGTAGTTTTTGTATATCCCAATCCCATGTTGGAGGGTATAAAAACTAAGTTACTGAGCTAAAACTTCGCGCAGATAATGCCTATGTGGATATGATCCCCTATGTAGACCCATATGCAGATAAGATTTTTAAACCCATAAAAAACGTATTTTTGAACTGAATTCGCTTTTCATAAACCCCAGATGCTTTTCACTAGGAGGAGAAAGCTAAGTGTTTTTAGAGAACCTGTCTTGTATGGGGTAGAGCTGCGGCTTTCTCCATAGGCCAAATAAATTCTTGAAATTAGGAACGTCGAGGAATGGGTCAAAAGGAGAATGCATGCCCTCTACTTCTCACACTACTCGGGGACCGTAAACTGTATGTTTAACTTTTTTTAGAATTTGTTCAATCTTTTAACTGAATTATCAGATGTGGACACTTCGTGGACACGGCAAAGTCTTCGCAAATTTTGTCACGAATCTAAATCATGCATAAACATGAAAATCGAACCACAAATGTCTTCGTAAATTTCAAAATACGAAGACAATCTCGGCCAAATTTTCATCAAATAAAAATTAAAACTCGTATATCCCTAAAACCAGTGAAGATGTTGTACACCTCAAGAGGACTTTTTTTGAAGCACTATACAGCAAAAAAAGAATTTTGAAAATTGACCACAAGATTTGACAGCCCTAACAATTTTTCGAAATACCGAGATGACCAACTTTAGGGACCTGCCAAAAGGCGGCCAGACAACCTAAGGCCTTGAAATTTTTGCACACGATCTCACTAAAACCTCAGTTCTAGCTTAGGTTAGGTTCAAAAGAGGGTGCAGATATTAATCCGCCCCATGCCACTATGGACATACACCTAAGCCCGTAATCGGCTTGTTGTGCGCTCTAAAATCTGTAAAGTAACCTCCAGCGGCTCAAGAATTCAAGACCCCAGATCAGTTTATAGGGCAGCTCTATGAGGTTATGGACCGATTTGAACCATACTTGGCAAAGTTATTGGAAGTCATAACAAACCACTTCGAGCATAATTTTAGCCAAATTGGATAAGATTTGCGCCCACTAGTGGCCCAAGAAGTCAAGACTCCAGATCGGTTCATATGACATCTATATCAGGTTATGAACCGATTTCAACCATACTTAGCACAGTTGTTGGATGTCATGACGAAACACGTCGCGCAAAATTTTAGCCAAATCGGATAAGATTTGCGCCCGCTAGTGGCCCAAGAAGTCAAGACCCCAGATCGGTTTATATGACAGCTATATCAGTTTATGGACCGATTTCAACCATACTTAGCACAGCTGTTGGAAGTCATGACGAAATACCTCATGCAAAATTTCAGCCAAATCGGATAGGAATGGCGCCCTCTAGAGGCTCAAGAAGTCAAGACCCCAGATCGGTTTATATGACAGCTACATCAGGTAATGAAACGATTTCAAACATACTTAGCACAGTGGTTGGAAATCATAACAAACCATCTCATGCTAAATTTCAGCCAAATCGGATAGGAATTGCGCCCTCTAGAGGCTCAAGAAGTCTAGACCCCAGATCGGTTTATATGACAGCTATATCAAAACATGGACCGATATGAACCATTTACAATCCCAACCAACCTACACCTATAAGAAGTATTTCAGCAGAATTTCAAAAGGCCAGCTTTACTTCTTCGAAGGTTAGCGTGCTTTCGACAGACAGACGGACGGACATGGCTAGATCAAGAATATATATGCTTTATGGGGTATGAGACGAATATTTCGAGGAGTTACAAACAGAAATGCAAGGGAGGCCACCGTAGCGGAGAGGTTAGCATGTCCGCCTATGACGCTGAACCCCTGGGTTCGAACCCCGGCGAGACCATCAGAAAAAATGTTCAGCGGTGGCTTTCCACTCCTAATGCTGGCAACATTTGTGAGGTAATATCTCATATAAAACTTCTCTCCAAAAGAGGTGTCGCACTGCGGCACGCCGTTCGGACTCGGCTATAAAAAGGAGGTCCCTCATCATTGAGCTTAAACTTGAATAGGACTGCACTCATTGATAGGTGAGAAGTTTGCCCCTGTTCCTTAGTGGAATGTTCAGGGGCAAAATTTGCAATTTTACAAACTTAGTATACCCCCATCCTATGGTGAAGGGTATAAGAAATAGTCTAAGGGTATTGGGCAAGGCAAGCCAACTTAGGCAGGCAATATTAAATCACTCTTATGTAAAATATGGGTCAAAGCAATTTCCCTAGGAGTTAGGTTATCAGTAGAGGATTTGATCTTCTTTTGAGTAAAATTTCACCTACTTGTAAAATATAAATTCTATGGATTTTTGTATAGTCGGTTTACTCTGCGATGTTGTCCTTCTCATGGCCATGGAAAGATTTCTCACAGTGCTGGGCAAATGCAGCCATCGTACAGAATACAAATTAATTACATTGTTGTTGTTGTTGTTGTTATTTATATTACTCCGATGATGATGATGATAAGACTCGGGCATATCATTTCTAAACTCAAATTCAGATTCACCATAAATTTCACACAGACACAGCAAACTGACAAGGACTAACTGCCCTAGACTTAAGTTAAACATAGCGGCTTAAAAATTGAGCAACACCACTAACACAACAAAAACTCGTTCTATTCATTTAAACATTTTAGAATAAACTAAAAATAATAATTTGTAGTTTTTGTTTTTTAAAGGGGGGGATAGCATAGCCAGCAATGACTTAATATGTAGGTGATAGCTAGTATTGGCGCAGGGATGGGAGAAAGTCCCAAGGCAGAGGGGAAAACATAGAGGCGGCGGTGTGATAGATGAAAACAACATCGAGGGAACTTTTTGTGGTGTGTTAATTTTTCCCCAGAAAAAAAATACTAAAAATTGGAAACTAAAACAGAAAATAAGAAGAAATCGCCGCGCTTTTGTTTTAAGCAACTAAAAAAAAACCACAGAGCTAGAAAGACAGACGGACAGCCATATTAACCTCGAGCGCTTAGTTATCCAGTAAAACCATCACCATCACCACCAACAGCAGCAGCAACAACAGTTGTTGTCGACTACTATGAAGGTATTCGATGGCAGAGATTGTCATTGAAGAAGAGTTAGAGCCACCAGTTAGTCAGTTAGTCGGACCGCCAGCCATCCAGCGAATCAGCTACATTGTTGTAAAAATACACAAATACGCGCAGGCGCACAGCGGGCCAAAACTTTGGTTTTTTTTCACTCTTCTACCAAAACTCTTCAGCAGTTTGTCGTCTTGCTTTTATGAGTAATCAAAAAAACAAAAAACAACAACAAACAAAAAACTACAGAAAAATAACACAATAACAGCACACTCAAACCTATATACATGCATAGAGAAATATACATACATACATACGTATGGCCATACTTTAAGAAAACTATGTTGTGTTTTATGCTAAAGTGAAGGTGGTCAAAACTTGTTTTGTTTCATCATTGTAGAAAAAAGAAAAAGCTTTTTTGGGAAGTAAAATTTAGCAACACTTTAGCTTTGTATGTCAGTTGCTTTGTTTTGTCTTCTCTTAGACAGACAGACACACACACACACAGACGGACATAACGACATGGTGGCTGGCTGGCAGCGATGGTAATATGCACTATGATATTCATCGTAAGTTTTTTTGTTTCATAGAGACGACGCACCAATATTCACACACACACACACAGAGACTGTGTGTAGATAAGGGGGGTAGACAAGGGGACTCATTTAATAGCTGGCTCTACGATGATAGTTCGTTTCATAGCAAAGATGTATGGTTTGTATGTATGTATGTATGTACACCTAGAGAAGGTAGGCTTTTAAGCCAACTTTGCTGGTTGCCCTTCGAAGCACTAAGCCCCACCAACCAACTAAACCAACCAACCAAGCTAATGTGAAAACGTTTTCTGTTTCTTTAAGTATTTCTCTTCTTTTGTTGTTGTTGTTTCTTTTTGTTTTATTTCAATACAATGAAAAGTCTTAAAATTAAAAAAAAAAACTTTAATAAAATAAAATCTGTTTTTTTTTTTATAGCCATGGATGCCAGGCCGGGTCCATGAGACATAGATTGTCATGATTTGTGGCCTGCTGCAATAGTATGGAGATTTTCTTAGATTCTGTATTATCAAAATATGATATTGTATTCAAGCGCTTCAATATAGCGCTTACCGCCTTATTGACCAGCCGTATCATATTCTCGGTGGCATTGGCATCGGCCGTAGCCTCATCCATGCCATCCATGGGCTTGTTGTCCCGCATTCGTTTCTTATGGAAGGCTATAATCTCATCACGTAATATCGTTCTCAATATCGATGCCAGCTTATAGTTGGGATGTACAAAGCAACGGGCCGTTGCTATAATGGCGGCTGACAATGGGCCCGATATGCCTATGTTTGTCAGGAACTCGGCTATGTTTGGTGTCAAACGGAATGGCACTGGTCTGCTGTGATCCAATTCTTCTTTCTCATCGTTAATATCGAATTTGAAATAGGAGATATTGATGAGACCCGAGTCTTGGTGTATGTAAATCATATCCGTATTTAGGCGGGTCAAATGTAGAGCATATTCACACAGGAAGGCCAAAGCCATTTGCAGGGTCATCTGTGGGGGAAAAAAACACAAAACAAAAAAGAAAATTGAGTTATATTCAAATTAAATAAGTTAAGGTTAGGTTAGGTTGAAAACAGGTAGCGGATATTAATTCGACACATGCCGCTATGAATGTAGACCTAAAAAACTATGGCCCCTGGTAATTTGTCAGAGCAGATTGAAGGCTCCACGTTTTGCACGGTAAATGAGGATGTTCCCAATAGGATTACGAGGAGGGGCAGCAGCTCGCTAGACATTTCCATTGCATCCTCTGATTTTTTGACTGAACTATCCTGGCAAGCCGTAATTTCTTTGGGATCACATCACCTCCCCATAATTTTTAACATCGACCGCCCACCCGATGTCATAACCTCTGAGCGCCGGACGTTTTTCCATCAGAAGAAGAAGGCCAATTGGGTCGGTTTCACAGAGTACATCAATCGGCGCTTCAGTGAACTGACACCGCCCTCAAATGTGATAGTTGCCGACAGGAAAATTCGTAACAACATCAACGCAGCCGCCGCTCGCTTTATACTAGCCAGTCGAGCACCCCAAGTGTGGTCCAATTTCTCGGCACAGACAGTGAGTAGTCGCAGACGAGCGTTATGGGATTCGTTGCACGGACACCACTAACCCCAGAATCAGCAACCTGGATCTGGAGATAAACAGGGTAGTTAACGAACATAAGCGGGATTTTTGGCTGTAGAACTTGGAGCAATGTAACTTAGGTACTGGTGTAGGCAAGCTGCGGTTTATGATTAAGTGACTCTTGAACCCCGGTAGAAGGGATGCCAGGATCTCAGTCACTTTTGGCGACATAACATAAAGATGTTCATACTATACGTCCTCACGTTAGCACCACATCACTTCACGCATTCCGAAATCGCCTGGATCTCCGTCTGCAGGACCGTATTATGGTCAGGCAGTCTAAAACAGATCTCAGTCCCTGGGTTCTCAATATAAACCCCCAGGCTCACTCCGTCCTCTAGCTTTGATGCATCCGTATAACATCATCTTCCAGATGGCAATACTAGGGTTCCGTCAATCCAAGACTGTGCCGATGGCAGCAGTGCCTCGCACTCGACTTCAAGGTTCATCCCAGGAATCAGATCGGAAACCTCTTTCCTTCCTTCCAGGTTTCCTATCGTCGTCTCGATTATACCGAATGATGACCTCCCATTCTCAATCCATTCTCTCATCGCCTTAAGTCTCAAAGCTGCAGTGGCTGCCTCACACTTAATCTGTATGTCAATGGGTCGGATATCTAGAATAGTCTCCAGTGCCCTAGTGGACGTGGTCCTCATCGCTCCGTCTATGCCAAGACAACATGAACTCTGAACCTATTGTATGGTCCTTATGTTGCACTTTTTCTCCATTGTAGTCCATCAAACTACTGAGGCGTAAGTAAGTATTGGTCTAATCACGCTCCTGTAGAGCCAGATTCAGGCCCCATTTCTAGCCAACATCTGTAAGGCTTCCCAGTACGCTCCTGAATGTGACAATTCCAATTCAGTTTCCTATCCAAGATCACAGCTAAGTATTTGACCTTGTCAGATATCGAAATCGTCTTATTGAGGAAACATGGTGCGTTAAATTGGCCCGCCTCCATTTTCCTCGTGAACAGGCATATTTCATTCTTCTCTGGGTTAACATTGTGACCTCTGGGTCTTGCCCAGTCATATGCCATATGCAAGACCCTTTCGGTTCTTCTGCATAGCTCGTTCGGATCCTTATCTCTTAGAAGTATTATAACATCGTCTGCTTGGCAGACGGGTTCAAATCCCTCCTCATTCAGCATCCGTAATAGGTCATTTATAAAATGCCCCCCTGTGGCGTGCCTTGTGCCACTTTCTCCCTTATATTTATGCCATGGGACACACAATTTATCCACCTGTTTCTTAGCATATGGTTTATCCAGTCTCTAAGGAGCGGGTCCACTCGGTACTGGTCTAAGGATTGGATCAGTGTGTAGGTCCGCACATTGTTAAAAGCCCCCTCGATGTCAATGCATACCACCAGGGTGCACGTCTTGGCATCGAAGGATTCTTCTATTTTATGCACAACCTCGTGCAGGGCAGTCTCCACCGATTTTTCTTTGACATAGGCATGCTCTTTGTATTTGAGCATTTCGCTTGATGTCCTACTCTTTACATTGGTGCCCACAATACGTTCCATGGTTTTAAGTAGAAAGGACGTAAGGCTTATGGGTCTGTAGGCCTTTGGTGTCGCATAACTTACCTTTCCGGGCTTGGGTATAAACACCACCGTTGCCTCCTGCCTGGCTTTCGGAGTATATGCAAGTCCTAGGCACGATGTGAAAATACTGGCCAGATGAGGCGCCAGATAGTCTGCCTCTTTCTGTAGTAACGCTGGAAATATTCCATCAGGTCTGGGTGACTTAATGGTTTGAAGCTCCTCAAGGATTCCTTCACCAAAAATTCAGTAATTATAAACCTTCGATCAACGTCATTATTCCAAGATTCCGGTGTCTCTGTGAGTCCCGTAGTATTCTGTGGAAAATGGGTTCTCATCAAAAGCCTTAACATGTCCTCCGTTGTCTCTGCTCTCACTCCCATGTCATTTACAAAAGTTTCAGTTTGGACATGGGTTTTTGAGAGAAACTTTTTATCTTGGCGGCCCGCTTAACGCTATCCACCTGTTCGCAGAAAAGCTTCCAGGAGGCACGTTTTGCCGCTCTGGTTATCTTATTGCAGTCCTTGAGCCGTGTGTAATACACATTCCAATAAACTTCCGCTTTTTTACGACGCGCTCTGTTAAAAAGTCTGTGGACCTCTTTCCTAATATGGCAAATCTCCCCTATCATTCAGGGTTTTTCTTGGGCTGATTTCCTTTCCCGAAGAGGACAACTATCTTCGATGGACCCCACCAGTGTAGCTGGAATCCTGTTGACACTTTCGTCAATGTCTTCTATGCTATGGACAATCAAAATTATCTTGCCCAAGTCTTCTTCTGAGTAGCCTTCCGAATTTGGTCCAGTTGGTTTTCAACTTATTCCGGAAGCTTAACGGCCGTGCTATTCTAATCCTAATGTAGCGATGGTCAGAGAGTGATTTTCCGAACATGTCGTCACATCTAACAGCTCCTCCCTAATCCTATTAACAAAGGTAGCGGTGTTACCAATATTAAGTGTTATTATCAAAAAAAGTTGCCCAAAAATGTCAGCCTTGCCACAAAGTTTTCTATTGACTAACTATTAAAGCTGATTTCATCTGTGAAGAGAAAATTCAACTTTTCTCAATAAGGTGAAAGCAAAATCTTTGGGTTCAAAGTATCAAGTATAGGGAAATGCAAAATACATGAGACAAACTCCAACGAATAGTTAGGTAAGAAGATTTTGCCAAATATCATAAAAGCAGCACAGTATATACACCCAATTTACATATCCGCAAATTTCTTAGAAAAGTGAGGACAAAAAGACATTTTAATTAAAAAAAATGTATTCGACCAAAAAGCGTTGTTTTTCTCAAATAGTAATAAGAAGTAATAAAAAATATATAAATAATAAATCATAAAATATTAAACCATAAAACGATAAAACTGGAATTGGTTTTACAAAAAGAAGAAGGAAATTGTTTCTGTTTTTTCCCATGCCACATACATATGTGGTTGTTGTTATTTGTGTTTACCATACATACATATTATGAGCACGTAAGAACAGTTACTTGACTAAAGAGAGCCACAAGTTTGAGAATCATAGGTTTGAAAAGCATTGCAATAATGAGAATTGTTAAGGGCAGCGTTGCCATTTTTGCTTTTTTCTACGAAATGTGGTAGGATTTACTTTAAATTTTGAGGGTTTAGTGGATGGACGGCCCATTTCGATTTTTTCATGTAAAAACTTCTCCCCAAAGAGGTGGCGCACTCCCCAAAAAGGATGTCGCCGTTCGGACTTGGCTATTAAAAAAAGGCCCCTTATCAATGAGCATAAAACTTGAATCGGACAGTGTTCAGTGATATGTGAGAAGTTTGCTCTTGTTCCTTAATAGAATGTTCATGGGTAGAGATGGGCGATAGGTAAATACCCGAAAGGTATTTACCCATTTATACCCAAAAGCTGGGTATTTATAATTTTTTTTCAGATATCTTGGGTATAAAAACATTTTGCAAAAAATTTTTGATGCTTTCGTATTCTTTGTATATAAACCTTCTGATCTCATAAAATCGGATTTTGGTTATATATATTCTGGAGGCAACAATTTGGTAATTTTTCATCCGATTTCGATGAAATTTGGCATAGTGTGTTTTGGTAGACCCCTGCCCATTTCTGTGAAGTGTGGTTCAGATCGAATATTTGGATAAAGCTGCCCTATAGACAGATTGCCCGATCTCCCGATATAGGATATTGAGGCCATCAAAGATCCATTTATTACCCGAATTCGATGAAATTTGGCACAGTGAGTTCTGGTAGACCCCTACCCATTTCTGTAAAGTGTGGTTCAGATCGGACTATATTTGGATATAGCTTCCTATAGACCGACTGCCCGATCTCCCGACAAAGGGTATTGAGGCCATTAAAGATCCATTCATTACCCGAATTCGATGAAATTTGGCACAGTGTGTTCTGGTAGACCCCTATCCATTCCTGTCAAATGTGGTCCAGATCGGACTATATTTGGATATAGCTGCCATAAAGACCGATCTCCCGATAAAGAGTCTGAAGCCCATAAAAGCTATATTTTTTTATCCGATTTCGCTGAAATTTAAAACTTTGAGTAGCTCTAGGCGTCCCAAGATCCAACCCAAATATGGTTCAGATCGGACTATATTTAGATATAGCTGCCATATAGACCGATCTCCCGATATAGGGTCTGAAGCCCATAAAAGCTTTATTTATTACCCGATTTCGCTGAAATTTGAAACAGTGAGTTTTTTTAAGCCTCCCCATATAGGACTATATGTGGATATAGCTTTCAAATTTCAGCGAATTCGGTTAAAAAATAAAACTTTTATGGGCTTCAGACCCTTTATCGGGAGATCGGTCTATATGGCATCTATATCTAAATATAGTCCCATCTGAACCATATTTGTATCAAATGCCGGGAGGCTTAAAATAACCCACTGTTTTAAATTTCAGCGAAATCGGGTAATAAATAAAGCTTTTATGGCTTTCAGACCCTTTATCGGTAGATCGGTCTATATGGCAGCTATATCTAAATATAGGCCGATTTGAACCATATTTAGATCAGATGTCGGGAGGCTTAAAATAACCCATTGTTTCAAATTTCAGCGAAATCGGGTAAAAAATAAAGCTTTTATGTTCTTCAGACCTTTTATCGGGAGATCAGTCTATATGGGAGCTATATCTAAATATAGTCCGATCTAAACCATATATGGTTCAGTTGTCGGGAAGCCTTAAGCTACTCACTGTTTCAAATTTTAGTGAAATCGGATAAAAATTAAAGCATTTATTTATCGGCAGATCGGTCTATATAGCAGCTATATCTAAATATGGTCCGATTTGGCCCGTTCAAGGACTTAATCAGCGTGCATCAAAAAGACGTATCTGTGCCAAATTTCAGCTCAATATCTCAATTTTTGAAGGCTGTAGAGTGATTACAACAGACGGACGGACAGACACACGGATATCGAGAAATCGTTCGATTTGGCCCGGACTTTGTAGGGTCGGAAATTGACATTTCGATGTGTTGCAAACGGGATGATTAAATGAATATACCCCTTTCCTACGGGGGTGGGTATAAAAATGCTGATCACAATAAAAACGCCGTCAAAAACATCCCTGTTGGATTTGGGCTCTAGTGAAAACGTGGTTTTACAAGAAGATTGCGTGTATTTTGACTTAGTTTACAATTTTGGTCGGCTGGGAGGGAATTTGGTAGTTTTTTAAAAAATTTTGGTCGGATTTTTTTTTTTTGATAATGGCAACGCTGGTTGTGAGGAGATTTTATTGTTTCATCAATGCGAGATAAACAGTGGAATCGTTTTATTATTGCATGGTATTTTGTAAGTTGATAAACAGTCGTTTTATTATGGCATGGTATTTTGTATGTAGTGAAAGTCAAAAGTATTACATGGCTTTGCAGTACAAGGTTACAATGTTTAGCTTTTGATGACAAGCGATAACTCAAGCCTAGCCCTATACAATACTAAAAGAATTAAGAAGCAATCTTAATAATGCATAACCGCGTAACATCTTTATATTTTGATATTAAATCTTGCAGATAAATTTTGTTAAACTAAATATAAATAATTTCTTAAGCTTTTTCTTCCAAAGTTGACAAAATAAATTGTTTGTTTTTAAATATGTACTAATTTATGTACAATAGTATGAGTACGAAGTGAGGTGTATTTGTAAACTGAAGTAATTGTGAAGGGAGGTGTATATAAAGTGAGGTAGGTGTCAAGTGAGGTGTGTATGGAAAATGAGACTGTGAGAGGATTTTTAACGATTATTTTTGAGAGTCACATATACTTCTAAGTGTAATTTTTTAAATTAGCTTGTATAAGTTATATCCAAATATGGTCCGATCTGGACGATGTTCGACACAAAGGTGTATAAGTCTATCAAAACGCACTGTTTCAAATTTCATCAAAATAGGATGAAAAATGCTCCTTTTATTGGCTCATTACACTATATCGGGAGATCGGTCTATATGGCAGCTATATCGAAATATTATCCGATCTGGACGATATTCAACAAAACGGTTAAGAGGCGTACCAAAACTCACTGTGTCCAATTTCATCGAAATAGGATGAAAAATGCTCCTTTAATTGGCTCCTTACACTATATCGGGAGATCGGTCTATATGGCAGCTATATCCAAATATGGTCCGATCTGGACCACATTTCACAAGAATGAGTAGGGGTCTACCGGAACACACTGTGCCAAATTTTATCGAATTCGGGTAGTAAATGCATCATTTATGGCCTTAATACCCTATATCGGGAGATCGGTCGATCGGTCGATCGGTCTATAGGGCAGCTATATCCACTTCACAGAAATGGGAAGGGGTCTATCAGAACTCACTGCGCCAAATTTCAACGAAATCGGATGAAAAATGACCAATTTATTGCCTAAAGACTTAAAGTCTGGAGATCGGTCTATATAGCGACTATATATAACTAAAATCAGATTTTATGAAATCAGAAGATCAGGTTAATATACAAAGAATACGAAACCATTAAAAATTGTTTGCAAAATGTTTTTGTACCCAAGATATTTGCAAAATTATAAATATCCCAAAAAGTTATTTATTGGGTATTTGCCCAATAAATACCTAAGCATTGGGTATTTACCCGGTAGAAACGCATCTCTATTTATTTGTTTGTTAGTTTGTCTGTTCCGTATAGACTCAAAAACGGCTGAACCTATTTTCATGAAAATTTCACAGATGGTAGAGTTTGGGCCGCCGGTGAAAATAGGGTACTACAATTTTTAATATCCGAAGGGGGGCGGACCCTCCCCCATACCCCAATTTTCAAAAACGCCAGATCTTCGAGATGCGTGCAGCGAAATTTTGTATTCCAACTTATGGTATCCCAAAAATACGAAATTGGTATAAAATTTTGGGGTCTAATAACCTGGGGAGACGCCCCATCCTAAAACACACCCGAACGCACATGTTTACAATATGTGTATCAAACGAAAGGTATTTAAGAGTAGAGTAGAATTTGGTATACGAATCTGGCCCAAAGTGTTTGGACCACTCCCAAAAACCCCCCAACAGGACTCGTTCCCCGCTTTGAGCATTATGGGTTTCAAATGAAAGGTATCTAATAGTAGAGTACAAATAAATGCGAGGGTGGCCCACACTCCCTAAATATCCTTCAAACTGGACATATTTGTGGATTATGGTAAAAAGGGGCTCAAATCTGGTATCTGTTTTAGGGTCAAGTGTTTCGGTGACGTCTCACCTCATAAACTCCTCTAAACCATTTATATTTACCGACTATAGCAATATGTAGCTTAAATGTGGTTTTTGGGACAAGAGTATGAATCTGATATCCATTTTCCGGGCAAAGGATTTGGCTCCTCCCCTTATCTTATGTTCGAAAACGTCAGATCTCCAAGATGGTTGGGGCAATTTAAGCGAAATTTAGTTTGTTTATAATAACTAAAAAACAGAAGTTTGGTATCGTTTTTTAGGGTGGGATATCTAGAGGGGCCGCGCCACCTCCAAAACCCGGCAAATTGAAATATAAACCAATAATGACAATATGGGGCTCGAATTAAAGGTATTTAAGACTAGATCACGAATCTGATATATTTGGCGTTCACCTCACCCCCAAAAATACCCCTATACCGGATATATTTACCGATCACAGCAATATAAGGCTCAAATGAAAGGTATTTGGGAGTAGAGCACAAAAATGATATCCACATTGGGGCGAAATATCTGAAAGGCCGTACCAGCACCCACAAAACAGGATTTATTTCCTGCCCCTGCCAGAGGAGGAGGAGCGGACCCTCCCTCTTACCTCAAAAATGAAAGCGGACCGATCGGGACAATATGGAACTCAAATAAAAGGTATTTAGAAAAGGAGTACGAATTTCATATTAAAAATTGGTTCTAAGTAACTAGGCGACCGCCCCAACCCCAAAACCTTCTATAATAGGTTTATTGGACGATCATGACAATATGGAACTAAAATTAAAGGCATTCGGGAGTAGATTACGAAGGAGGCGGACCCACCCCCATTACCCCAAAAACACCAACCAAAATCAAAAGTGGACCGATAAGGACAACATTTATATCAAATGAAAGGTATTGTAGAGCAGAATACGAATATGGCATTAAGGGTCCAAGTACTCAGGAAGTAGCCCAATATGGGTCTCAAATGAAAGGTATTGGGGAGTAGATTACGAATCTGGCACACAAAGTCAGGTCGAAGTCTAGGGGGTCACCCCATTCCACAAAAACGCTCCAAATGGGCATATTAGTCAATCACGACTATATGGGACTCGGTTTGTTTGTTTGTTCCGTATAGACTACAAAACAGCAGAACCGTTTTTCTCGAAATGTTCACAGATTGTGTAGGTCGGTCTGGAAGGAAATAAAGGCTTTAAAATTTTTTGGTATCAGAAGGGGGCGCACTTTCCCCCTTACTCCAATGAGAACAATGTGGGTATCAGATGGAAGGTATTGGAGAGTAGAATATGAGTATAGTGTTAAAAACCGAGTCTAAGTACCCAGCGGGCCGCCCCAACCCCAAAACTCACCTAAACAGATATTTACTTTTGCGTTTCAATGACACAAATTCGATATCCACATTTAGGGCGAAATGTCCCCATCTTAAAACTCTACCAAAACGGGACTTATATATCGACCATTGCAAATAAAAGGTGTAAGAGCGTTAAAGAAGGCGCAGAAAAGCGGGCCAAAGATGAAGGCAAGTATAAAAAGTGAAAAAAAAAACGGAAGTGCCACCTAAAAAATTCAGTTTTCCTTAAATTTGGTCGGCTGGGAGGGGATTTGGTAGGTTTCTTTTTTTATAAAAAAAATTTGGTCCGAAAACGCTGGTTGAAGTTGGAGACAAATCCCAACCATATTCGCTTTCAGGTGATGTGACAATGAAGCAGATTGACCGATATTAGGCGC
The DNA here is from genome assembly GCF_963082655.1 of Stomoxys calcitrans. Classification (NCBI taxonomy): domain Eukaryota; kingdom Metazoa; phylum Arthropoda; class Insecta; order Diptera; family Muscidae; genus Stomoxys; species Stomoxys calcitrans. Next base: position 38,657,266 of record NC_081556.1, on the reverse strand, counting down.
ACTCCTGGCATGGATCTTTATGCACTTATGGGTTAGCTCCCAGCTGAGATTGACGGCACCCAAACAATGCGGATAGTTCCATCCTCAGAGAAGGCGTTAATCTCCTTCTTACACTCTGTCCGTGACCTCACCGTCCTGGTTGTTATTGCCCTAATGGCCAGTTTACTATCCGTAAAGATGTTCACATTCGACGTCCTCGCGTTAACGCCACACCCCTCACGCATCTTGATCGCCAAGATCTCCGCCTGAAGGACCATATTATGGGCAGCAGTCGAAAACAAATTTCAGTCCTTGGATTCTTAATGTAGGCTCAGGCTCACTCTGTACTCTAGCTTTGATCCATCTGTGTAGCATGATCTTTCAGATGGCAATACCGAAAACGGGCATTATGCCCGGCAGGGGATAACTTTGAGCACCACACAGGTTGGTACTTTAAGCTCCAAACGTTGTGGGGTTCATCGTTATCATGATAATCTCAGCTGGGAGCTAACGGGCGCGCCATACGATGCTCCATACGATGAAGCTGAAACTGCAACTGTAGTCGCGGGCAATCAGCGGTATCGAGTGGCGAGTGTCAGGGAGTAGCCGTAAGGCACCGACTCTTCCTAAAATACTTAATGTTCGATATGACAAGGCGGGTTTTTTGGTGCCTTTTAATAACCCATGGCCATCACGTTCCCTATGAGCCGAAACTAGCTTGCTAACCTATGAGAGCTTGACGAGAATCGCCACAACGACCATGAACTATTGACAATCAATCGACTTTAAATGCTGTTGTTTTGGGTCATGTGAGATTGAAAGATGCCCGAAGTAGTTTGTCAAGCTATAATGGGTCCCGGGCTTTCAGGAGCTAATGTTTTATGAGGCATATATGACATGATGAAATGTACTCCTGAGAATCGCTACAACGACGATGACTTATTGGCAGTCAATCGACGCTTAAAGCTGTTGTTTTGGGTCATGTGAGATTGAAATATGCCAGAAATAGTTTGTCAGGCTATAATGGGTCCCGGGCTTTCAGGGGGTAATGTCTTATGAGGCATATATGACATGACGAAATATATTCCTGAGAGGCCGTTCTTTCATAAGTACTTGGAAGTCGTTCTCCTAGACAGGTAGATTATGTTTAAACGTAAGCCGCCCCTCTCTGATCCTTTGAAATCCAGGGGCTTACAGACTTCTTGAAATATGTAACTGTTTTCAGCCGGAGCCTTTTGCAATTTTAAAGAATCTGGTTACAATTTGCAGGACGGGCGGCTACCCGTCAAATGGTTACGTTCCAGTTGGCGCTGGAGGCTCTGAAGAAACACAGTAAGTACTCTCGGATCACGGAGAGGGCGTCAAGCTATGCTTGATTTGTCGACGGTATGACAGAGTACATTCCAAAAAGACTTTTTAAAGAGGCCCTGTCCATCGTACCCACCCTTTTCTGGTCCCTAGGTGTATACAGAGGGCCCCCAAGATTGGCCGGGAATTCGGTGCACTGGTTTTTGCAGAATCTGGGTACGATTTCTTGAGGCGGGGCCAGCTGCAGTCCGATGTTCACAATATATAACAGTCGTTCGGGCCTGAATATGTGGTTAAAACTTGTCCAGAATACGGTGGGTCAATTTGTGGCGGTTGTCAAAAGCGCCTTCCACTTTCGTAATAAATAAATAAAAAAAAAATATTTTTTTTTTGTATTTTCACTTACCATTTTACGGAATTGCCAGAAATCGGTGGCCGACACAAATGTCTTGACCGCCCATTGCTTAAACAATGTTTTGGGCACCATTTTATTTTGTATCTCTTGGAAGATGTCCCTCAAGATAGCATGAGTGATTTGTGCTCCTTGCGATTGAACTTCTGAGAGACGTTCATAATACTTCATTATGGGTAAATCATGTTCCACATCCATTTTGGCGCAGGTACTCTTGTATATTTCATAGAGCGATATACTGGCGGGATTGTCTTCAGCCAAACGCATTTGTGGTGATATTGGCACCACTCGCGGCACTGTTATGTTCAAGAAACGTCTGGTGGTTTCCTTTTGTTTCTCCAAATAATAGTTGAGCATGCGTAACAATTGTAAAACACGTTCCTCACGACGAGCATCACCCAATCCGGTGTCGATGACTACTAGATAGGGATATATTTTACCATTGGTTCCCCTTATATGGAGACGTCGCGCCGCTGTATTATTCTTTTGTACAATCTCAACTCGGGGCATAAATCGGGATATGCGTATGTGGTAATGTGATGATGAGGGTATTAGAAATTCTCCTGGTAATTCAACTTCGGCGGTTTTTTGACTGAAATTGGAAAGGAAACGACACTTGTCCTCGATAAGGAATGAAGTGGGTAACTTCTTGACTTTATTCTCCAAAGCCTTTATCCAAGACTTCAATTTGGTTATTAGGTTGTGCAATTTCATGGCATCGGGCTTGGTGAAATCAAAATCGCGGGTGAATTGTTCTTTCATCATTTGGAAGGCGGGATCTTGGAAAGTTACTTGGGCACGACGAGCCAAGGATTCAGAGGCTGCCGAATTGGAGGCGGACGAGGCCACCGAACCGGGAATGTTTTCTATGCCAATGCCAAAGGTTGAACCCAATTTCTTGACAAAATGAAGTGTGTGTGGTGTTATGGTGGCCTCATTCACAGTACTCCTAGTTTCAAAGGCTATGGCATAGCATTTGATAAGGCCCTGACGCAATTGCCTTAGCACTTCTTCGGTCCAACTTTCTCTGAACCATACCATTTGATCAACAATACCCTCTAGAGAGCTTAAGATAGTGGGATGGATTTCTCTTTGAACATGCATAACTTTGGAGCAACGCCACATGGGTGGAGTTGCCTTAATGGGATTAACCGAAGTTTGACTCGATGCCGAAGAGTTGGTGAACACTTGATTCATGTTGCTCTCCAGGTTTTGCTATAAGGAAAAACGTGGCCATTAAGTGGGTAACTAATGAAATAAGTATTTGGTTGTCCTTACATGATTATGAGGCCTGCCAGAGGCCTGTTCTGCGGTTTTGTGTTTTTCTCGTTGTTCTATTTTCAAAGTCAAGTACAAAGTACGTATAGGAAAGTACACCGCTTGGGGATACAAACGACCAACCTAGAAAATCAATCACATATGAAATCAGTTTTCTTCTGTTCCGTTTCATTGAACTTACATGACTCAAGAGATTCAATATCACATTGCCATCATATTGTACCAGACAACACAGCAGCTGGGGTATCCAAGGTAGCCAGTACGAAGGCTGCACTCCCACAACATACTTTTCCAAGGTGTTCATCAAAGTATTGGTGGCATTGTCATAGGACAAAAACCATAGAACCTTGGCTAAATATTTTCTGGTCTTACTTTCGCTTTGATGGCGACAGGCGTGTAGATAGCAGGTTAAAGCATTAACACCATGTGAAATTTGTTTGTCCCGTATGAAAAGATGTTCCATAAAATCACCCCACATGGCCCAGGCTTTTGTTAGCCCATCATGTAATTGAACTGCAGCACTAAAGGCTTTGGCAGCTTCCTCTGAGCGCCCAATATTTGCAAGCAATAAACCTTTGAGAGCATAAAATTCGGCATTCATTTCAGCGGTGAAATATTTCAGATTGGTAGATTCGATAACCTCTAAGGCTTCATTTAAATCATTGCTGACAGTTGAGGAGGCTGTTTGTATGTAGCACTTGACTTGTTGGCGAATTTTCTGAAAAAGAAAAGAAAAAAAGAGGAAGTGTGGAAGAGAGTGAGAGAGAAAGTTTTCCTTATTCAGCCAGGCTGAATTAAAGTTTTCCTATAAGAAACCTTATTCAGCCAGGCTGAATTAAAGTTTTCCTATAAGAAAACCTTATTCAGCCAGGCTGAATTAAAGTTTTCCTATAAGAAAATCTTATTCAGCCAGGCTGAATTAAAGTTTTCCTATAAGAAACCCTTATTCAGCCAGGCTGAATTAAAGTTTTCCTTAAGAAAACCTTATTCAGCCAGGCTGAATTAAAGTTTTCCTATAAGAAAACCTTATTCAGCCAGGCTGAATTAAAGTTTTCCTATAAGAAACCCTTATTCAGCCAGGCTGAATTAAAGTTTTTGTATAAGAAAACCTTATTCAGCCAGGCTGAATTAAAGTTTTTGTATAAGAAAACCTTATTCAGCCAGGCTGAATTAAAGTTTTCCTATAAGAAACCCTTATTCAGCCAGGCTGAATTAAAGTTTTCCTATAAGAAAACCTTATTCAGCCAGGCTGAATTAAAGTTTTCCTATAAGAAAACCTTATTCAGCCAGGCTGAATTAAAGTTTTCCTATAAGAAAACCTTATTCAGCCAGGCTGAATTAAAGATTTCCTACAAGAAAACCTTATTCAGCCAGGCTGAATTAAAGATTTCCTACAAGAAAACCTTATTCAGCTAGGCCGAATTAAAGTTTTCCCATAAGAAACCCTTATTCAGCCAGTCTGAATTAAAGTTTTCCTATAAGAATACCTTATTCAGCCAGGCTGAATTAAAGTTTTCCTATAAGAAACCCTTATTCAGCCAGGCTGAATTAAAGTTTTCCTATAAGAAAACCTTATTCAGCCAGGCTGAATTAAAGTTTTCCTATAAGAAACCCTTATTCAGCCAGGCTGAATTAAAGTTTTCCTATAAGAAAACCTTATTCAGCCAGGCTGAATTAAAGTTTTCCTATAAGAAAACCTTATTCAGCCAGGCTGAATTGAAGATTTTCTATAGAAACTCTTATTCTATAGGGCTGAATTGGAGATTTCCTGAATTACAATTTTTCATAAATGAACGCCACATTCAGCCCGGTTGAATTGAAGTTTTCCTGTAGGAAGCCTTACTTTGTCAGGCTAAATTGAAGATTTCCTTTAGAAAACTTTATGCAGGGGTCTAGTGTTTGTAAGACTTATTTGTACCTACCTGAAAGCAATCCACAATGGGCACCGATGGTATTGTGTAAATTCGCGACAATGTCTCCTGACACACACCCGTTAAATTATGTTTTCTTGCTATCTTGCCAAAGTATATGATGGCCTGGGCTGAAGCATGTACTCCCAGCATTGTATTGCCCTGATCTGGAGTCTGTTCCAAGTGTTGCGTGATTATTTGATAATGATGTTGACGCCAGGTGAATATGTCGGACCAGTGGGACAAATCATCGGCGATTACAGGCAAGCGGTTTCTCCAAGTTTTCACAATGGCCTTCATATCATGCAAGGAAGTGTTGCGAGATTGTAGTAAACCCTGGTGGATTTGACTGGCCTCCTGTAATTCGATGATTTGCTGGGCTGCCTGCAGATATTGCAGGTGAATGTGAGACACAATGTGTGGTAGCCTACGCCATTCGCGTATGCAAAGACCCGAGGCAATTTCCACATATTTTTCCACATTGGCCAATTGCCTTTCCTCAGGATGGAGAATGGCCAAGAAGCCCTTGTACAAATTAACTTTGTAGCCATATTGCTTGGAATAGGCTTGTTCTATTTTCAACAAAGCCTTTTTCATGAGATTCCAATCGGGCACACGCCAAGCACTTTCCATTATGAGAATTTCATGCTGCTCCCTGTTGGTTTGAGCATAGTCCAGTAAAATATCCCATTGGTTGAGCTCTTTGGCACAGCGTATCCAATGATTTTCCCATAACAATACCTCGCTATTCATGTGAGAATTGCATTGGCCATTCGAGAGGTCCTCTTTGAATTTGGTCATGGCCAAGTCATAGGCCCCCTGGGCCTCTTCAAAGAAGCCCATTTGTTCATAGGCAATGGCCAGATTAGTTTCCGAATATTGGGCATATTTCATCCAAAGGCCAGCCCATAAATCTTCCTCATGCATTGCTGAATACATCAGGGAAAGGGAGTCATGGACAGTGGTTTGATTGCCATTGTATTCCTGTTGTTGATCACAGTAGTCCATGAAAGATGATTGATTGCTTAGATTAACCTTCGAGGTCATTTCTTCCAACACTAGGGTCATGCGATGCCACAAATTATGGGCCTTTCCCAGGTATGTGCAGACATTGGGGGGTATGTATATCTTGGGATTACATTGTGTGAGGCCCTCCACAAAGGTATTTATGGCACTGGGGGCACAGTCCTTTTGTATAATATTGGTGCCCGAAGCCAAGAAGGGTATAACCTCTTTGATGATTGTCTGCTGTTGGTCGGTGCTAAAGATGGACCATATGCGGGGAAATATGGCCAGCCATACAGATTCAGCCAGGCTAGTGTCCATGTGGCAGAGCTGTGAAGTGGCCACCAGCAATTGGTCGGTACGTATCTTTCGATTTATTTCCAAAAATTCAATGTGACGATTGATAAGACGGCATATCTTCACTTTCCTTACAGGCAACAGACGGTCAGTATCGGCCTGATCGGTGGTTTGCTGATTAACCAAATCCAAATTTATGTCCACATCAAACTCCTCATCCTTATCATCGACACTCTGTGGCATATCCATGCAATCCGATTGCGAGGATGAGGTGTAGATGACAAATTGGCTCTTCTCCTCATTGTCTGCCATATTAATGATGGATGTTATGCTGGGTATCTTGTGCGTGTCATTGGCATTTTGTATGGCGGTCATGGTATTGGCCGTCAGCACCAACAGTTCAATGCATTGCTTAATCCAGTAATGGGTGCCTATGGAATCCCAAGCCTGTGAGCAAATAATGTACAGCAGGCGATCATGTAGACGTCGTCTCATGGAGGCATCTATGATTTCGAAGAACTTCGCCCTGATGGTGGGATTTTGGCTGCGCAAACCGGTTAGGAAAGCTCCCTCCAATTTGGCACTCAGCTCAGTCTGTTTCAAATACTCATCGCGATATATGTAGTTGATCATTTCCAGGAATTGAATGTGCAATTCACTCTCGTCCGAGAACTTTTTCTCAACGCATTGCATCAATTTGACCAACAGAATGGATTTTTCCCTTATCGAGGGTATTTGTACCATGGTATTCTGCTCCTTAACCCTCACCCAGTCGTCCAGCATTTTTATGATGCATTTTATAATTTTCGCATCCATGGACTTCTCAATCAAGCTCACTATGATGCTGGTAATGAGCAACTTGCGCACCTCCACACTCATAATGACAATTCGATTTTTGATCATATCCAACGAGAGAATCAACAACTCCAACGACAAATGGTTTCCCTCCACCGAGGGATTCATAGCCTGGGCATTGTTATTTTGCATGGCAATGTGTTCCTTGGTAAGACGATTCAAGACGCGTATAAACTGCAGCATCAGACGATCAATATACTCTGGATTGTTCACACAGCAGGCTTTCAAAATCATCAAAGTGCCAAAGAGCGACGAAGGATTTGGCTGAGGGCTCTTCTCGTAAAAGGTCAAATTGTCCACAATCATTTTACTGATGGCACTATACAAGATGTCCAGCTCATCGTTCTTATGCTGCGAGTCGGGAGGGAAAATTGTCATAAGGCGTGTTATCAGACCATGCATTAAGCGCACAATTTTCGTATTTTGATGAATGATACAAGCCGAAAGGCCTTTTTGTATGGGTCTAATGATTGCCAATAGCTGATCGGGCTTCATGATGTTGTGTAAAAATGTCAAAAAGTCCAAAGCTGTGCAAATGTTATTGATATTGGTGTTGGGCGATTCAATGGTGGTGAATAGCTTATCCATCCAATTGAGTTTGAGTTCAAATGGCTGCGGCCAGACATCGGGTCGCATGGCAGTTTTCAGTAAGATGATGCATCTAGAATTTGAGAAGAAAATTTTGAGAAAACTTGGAAGGATACAGAAGATAAAATTTTGCGTCTTTAAAAACGATATGGGCGAAATTTTCTATAGAAAATTTTTTATGGGAAAACAAAAATTCGGCACCCTTTTGGCAAAATCTGCTATAAGAGCTAAATTTCAGTGAAATTTTCCATAGAAACCAATTTTGGCGAAATTTTCTATAAAAAACAAAATTTCAGCGAAATTTAGACAAATATTCGGCGAAACAATATGTCTAAGAAATTTTTAATATAAACATAATTTTTTATAGAAAGAAAATTTCCACGAAATTTTCTATCGAAACAAAATTTCCAAGAAATTTTCTATAGAAACAAAATTTCGACGAAATTTTCTATAGAAACAAAATTTCGACGAAATTTTCTATAGAAACAAAATTTCGACGAAATTTTCTATAGAAACAAAATTTCGACGAAATTTTCTATAGAAACAAAATTTCGACGAAATTTTCTATAGAAACAAAATTTCGACGAAATTTTTTATAGAAACAAAATTTCGACGAAATTTTCTATAGAAACAAAATTTGGACGAAATTCTCGGTAAAAACAAAATCTTAGCGAAATTTTCTATGGAAACGAAATTTCGACGAAATTTTCTATAGAAACAAAATTTGGACGAAATTTTCTATAGAAACAAAATTTGAACAAAATTTTCTCTAGAAACAAAATTTAGACGAAATTTTTTAAAAAAACAAAATTACGACGACATTTTCTATAGAAACAAAATTTGGAAGAAATTTTCTATAGAAACAAAATTTGAACCAAATTTTCTAAATAAAACAAAATTTTGAAATTTTCTATGGAAACCAAAAATTCGGCGAAATTTTCTATAGAAACAAAATTTCGACGAAATTTTCTATAGAAACAAAATTTCGACGAAATTTTCTATAGAAACAAAATTTCGACGAAATTTTCTATAGAAACAAAATTTGGACGAAATTTTCTATAGAAACCAAAAACTTTAACAAAATTTTTTTAAATAAAACAAAATTTTGAAATTTTCTATGGAAACCAAATTTTGGCGAAATTTTCTATAGAAACAAAATTTCGACGAAATTTTCTATAGAAACAAAATTTTGACGAAATTTTCTATAGAAACAAAATTTCGACGAAATTTTCTATAGAAACAAAATTTTAACGAAATTTTCTATAGAAACAAAATTCCGACGAAATTTTCTATAGAAACAAAATTTAGACGAAATTTTCTATAGAAAAAAAATTTCGACGAAATTTTCTATAGGAACAAAAGTTTCGAAATTTTGTTTCTATAGAAAATTTCATCGAAATTTTGTTTCTATAGAAAATTTCATCGAAATTTTGTTTCTATAGAAAAAATTTTCTATGGAAACCAAATTTCGGCGAAAAGTAAAATTTTCTTTCCTAAGAAAAAAATTGCGGCAAAATTTTTCATAGAATCAAATCTTCGCAAAATTTTCTAGAGAAAAAAAATTTCGGCAAAATTTTCTATGTAAACTAAATTCGGCGAAATTTTTTATAAAAACAAAGTTTCGCAAAACTTTCTAAGAAATTCAAATTGCGATGAAATTTTCTATAAAGCAAAACATTTTCTAAAGAAATTTTTGATTAATATTTTTTAGTTGGTCGAATTTAAAGCTTCGTTTTTTTTAATCAACCTACCTTCTTGATAAATTATCACCCGAATTCAAAATGGTTGGTGGACTATCGTTGACCTGGCAGGCCAGTCTTATGAGGAAATTTAATACTGTGTCGCAGTGTACTTTTCCTATAGAGCGAGTGCTTTCATCTATTTTCGAGCTCATAGCAGCATCCGAGGTGCCTGAATGATAAGACAAAAATTAGTTTCTATTATCGTTTATCAGTTGGCTGAAAACAAGGCCACTTACTTGATCGGGCGCCAGCGTCTGTGGTCACTTTCTTACGATGTGATTCAGCGAAATCATCACCGCTTCTTTTCACGGAGGTCTTATCGTCCATTTCATCATCCAAATTAGAGATTTTACTCTCAGTTTCATCTTCCTTAATGCGTTGCAATTCCCATTTGATGATTACATCGGCCAATTCCACGGATAGTTTTTTGTGTTCCAGCGAAGCATTGGGAGGGAAACCCAAACGTTGCATATAATTACTCAAATGAGTAACCAGTTGATGGCGCACCGGAAAGTAGACCTAAAAGAATAAAAAAAAAAACCGTCTTCGCTCTATCTTTCTATTTGCCTTCGACCAATTTTCTTACCTTATAATGCCTCACTATTAATTGTAGAATATGGAAAAGTTGTTGCATTGAATGACCCTCTTCCACTATGATTTTCTTGGTCCAATGCGTTAACATGGTATTGCCATCTTCCATGCGCAATGGCATAGCTGGCGTTAGAACATCCAAGGCTTGTCGCACCACCGGCCTAGCTTCCAAGGCATGACCCTTCAGCAGAGAATGAAATACCTGCAATACGATTTTCTTGTGTATGGCCAGGCGTGCAATGATATGGGCCAAGAGTAAATGGCCATGATAACGTGCTGTTGGATCCACCGAATTCTTACTCAGCAGACAAGGCCAGGCAAAGGTCATAAGGCGCCTCAATTTGTTGCCTTGTGTGCGATTGGTGGCATCACCATCGTGTATGTGCTGTGAGGCTCTTTCCACCAAAAGACAAGCGAACTGCAGCAAAGCAATTCTGACAGCATCATCTTTGGCATAGGGTTTTTCGGGATCAAACACCTTGCTGTTAATGAACACCGACACTATGTTACTCTCGTCCTCTTGGAATGGTGTGGGTGGGGCGCCTATTAGCTTATTGCCTTCACCCTTATCGAAACTGGCCACAAAACAGGGCACCAGTATGGAGGTTATTATTTTGGCCTTCAGCTCTTCCGACAACGAGGCATTATTGAAGTTCTCTATGAAATAGAAAAAGGCTTGACGCTTCCAATAGACGGTGTAGCTTTGGGCCACAGTATTTTGCAAAAAGTCTCTTAGGAAATAGAAATCAGGAATGAAGTGCAAACACAATGCTCTGGAGAGCTGGAACAGCAGCTCAATTTCATTGGTGTTATGGGAGAAATACTTTAATAGGATCTTGCCCACCAAATGCCATTTGTAGCTGATGACGTTCTCCTGGCAGCTGTTGCTCAAATTATATTGCCACAATTGTTTGAGGCAGTTAATCAAGTCCGTCTGCACGGCTATCCATTGTTCGTCACATTCCATAACGGTGTAGACTATTTTAATGGCCTGCTCTTGGACTTCCTGCTTTTGCTCATCGCTCATAATGGAACTGTCGATTTGTCCACAGCCAATCAAGCGTATCAAGGCCTTAATGCATTTGGGCGATTTGAGGTCGGCGTGGAAGGGTTTGCCATCTTTGTGCTTGAGCAAATAGATAAAGAAGCGGTTCCACTGTGCATCCACTATATACATATCGGAGAGAAAGTACTCCACAGTCTGGGTGTGAAAGCGTAACAAGAACTTCAGCAAGGGAGCCCGGTAGGGTGAGGAGGATTCAATCATTAGATTTTTCTCCGTTTGCAAGACCAATTGGCATAGATTCTCTATATATTTGGGAGTGGCAGCTGTGATTTGATGGAACATCTCGATGAGGCAAACCACTTTCTGTTCATATTCCCCACCACGTATGGCAGCAAAGAAGTTTCCCCCCTGCTGGCCCTGTTTGCAAATTTGTATAGACGTATCCAAGAGATTGCGACAAAGCTCCAGTATTTGCTCACTCAGCTTCTCATTGAACATATGCGGGAACAGCTGGGTGAAATAGGACAAACGCTTGGTGGCAGTCAGCGTCAGACTGCGATAGTCTCCCAATAATATTAGCAAAGGTCTAATGCAATTGTGTATCTCCTTCTTGTCAATCTGGATGCCGGCATTGAAACGTTTCATGCATTTGAAAGCGGCTTCTTGCAACTCAGGCTTCTTATGTTCCATCAGCTTGAAGAGGATGTTGATAATCTTGTCCTTATGCTGGGTATCCGTAATGTAATGGCAAGCGGCCAAGGCTTTCAAAGCACTTATGCGAAGGGGTACCAAGTTATTGACATTCTTGTAGCAATCCAATTTCATGAGAGTGGCATCTTCGGCCTCGGACAAGGTCAACAGCTCATGGAAGAACAGTTTATGATAGCTATTGGTGAGGTCAATGGTAAACAGTCTGGGCTCTAGGGTAGTGCAGAAGGTATTGCCCTCCATTAGGCCAATTTGGGCATTGACGGGTTGATGTCTCAGCAAATGCTTCTTGGGTGGTATAATATCGGCCAAGACCTCTTTGTGGGGATCCATGACTTCGGAGACAGTGCGATTCTGCAATTGGGCTATGTACTTCAAGGAGGCCATGGATTCCTGGCGCACCAAGGCATTGGGACTTGTTACTTGCCGGCAGAGTTCATGCACCACGTCATAGGTGGATTTGGTTCTAATTGCTGTTATCTCTTCACTGGTCTCATACTCCTTGGGTTTCATGCACAAGTCCAACAGGGATCTTAGATTAGTTTTCGCTATGTAAATGGCTCCATTGGAGACCTCGCCTTCCAAATCCATAAGCACAAACATAAATGCCTTGACAAAGGAGAATAAATGCTGATACAAGGAGCGTGGCGAGAACTGTTGATAAATCAACTGTATGGCTTTGCATCCTCCCACTTTGGCATACCAAGGCCTTTCATAGCATAGGGCAGTCATCTTCTCAGCCAAATACTGCATTAAAGGCAAACGACAAGCTCGCTCTTTGCTGCCCAAAATATTGGAAGCTGTTTCCAGGATCAGCCGTATGCACAATTGACCCGGTTTGCATAGCTCCTTTTCCTCATGACCCATACAAATGGCCAAGGCATCCACCAACACCAAAGGATCTATGCCATTAAGTGAATAGTATTGTTTGACTGGAAATGGGCCCGCCTGTTGGGCTATTGCTATCATGGTGAAGTGGCGGGCAATGGCCAACATTATGGGTATGACAAATTCCCTCAAGTCTTTGGTGGCGGAGGCCACAAACATACCGGTCAAGGCATTCTGCAAAGTTTTGCGAGCCTGATAGTCCTCTATCTTATTTTGATTGATGGGCACATTTACAATGTTGTTGTCCAGAAAACTGGGATGTAGAAAGAATTTCTGCAGGGTGTGTTTCTCATCATCCAAGTTAATGGAGGCTGCCAAAAAGCAACGTATGACCTCCCAGCTTTGGCGGCGATAAAACGAATCAGTGGCATTTGAGCTAAGTGCAGCCAAGGCTGTCTCAATGGCCTTGTCTATGGGAAAATCTATGGGCTTCTCATGCTCCTGGAAATAGGCCACAACTGAAGTGGGCTGTATCTCACTGTTGGTATATTGAATGCACTGAGGTTCGGTCATCATTTTACGATTGCCGCCGCCAAATTTACCCAAGACTCTAAAGGCAACCATGGCAGCATTGTCCTGATTGCGTAATGTCTTCCATAGAGCCTGCATCAAAGCAGCGCGTACAGGCTGTATATGATCGTACAAAAAGTCCGGCTGCAAGTTATCAACGCATAACTCCAAAGTTCTAAGGCCCTGGAAGAAATTAAAAATCATGAAAAAGAGGTCAGTTCTTTAAAAAATTTCACAACTTACCTGGCTAACCAAAGTGGCTGAACCATTGAGGGCCGAGACCAAAGGATCCATTAACATGGGCAAATAGGGCAGCAATGAAGATAAACGCACTGGCACTGTCAAACACAACTCCACAAACAAATCTTTCATGTGTTGCTTATGGAAGCCACTTTGTAAACGATTTAAACCCTCCAATAAATTGGGCAGCAAAGGCAAAAACTCCTGATATAATAAATCATGAGAGCCACCTCCTATGGAGCGGAATAAGGCTCTAAGCAAAAGGAAGTAGTTGTAAGGCTCCTCCGCAGTCAAAGCCAATTCCATAGATTGATTCACTATGCTATGCAGATGAGGTCTAAGCATCTGCTCATTTTCCACTGGAAATAGGCTTACGCTGCCAAAGACCAATTTGAATAGCCTCAAATACAAATTGGAACGCTCGACATTAGTGCCCATTTCATGCATTTTTCCCAAAAGATATTCCACCAGCACAGTGGCAAAGAGTGGAGACGTTTGTGGATTGGCCAAAAACGAATTGGCCACTATCTGCAGTGAGGGATTCTTGTGTATACGTTCAACCATAAAATCAATGGTGGTGGCAAAAACCTCTTGAAAGTTCTGCGGATGCATCATAAGAAACTGCAAAAAAATAAAGAGGTTGGGGTTAAACAAAGAGTTTGAGAAGATACAAATGACCACTTACTATGCCACTAAAGTGCTCCAAAACCTCTTTCTCCTCCTTTGTTCTGGGTATTATACCCGAGGTCTTCAATTGATTGGCTGGCGATGTATTAATGGAGTATATATCCAAAGCCTCCATTGCCCAATGTACCAAATCTATATAAATACTGACTTCATAGGGTTGGAACAGCTTCTCTTGCTTTTGTTTGGTGACATCAACAGAGGGTGACTGCAAAAAAATCAGCTGTCAAAATACCCACAAGCTCATATTTCAACATACCTTTGAACTGACGAAGCCCCATGTTATGGTCTTAACTCCACCAACTAGTGTCTTTACCAAACTACGATATTCCACAATGTTCAAGGAGCATAACATTTGATTTCCGGTCAATTGATTCTTGGATATGGCATCGGCGGCAGTGTCCTACAGGGGTTAGAAAGATTAGTGCCTTCTCTATCAAAGCAATAAAAATCAAATTTACTATTATAGCCGTTTCTTTGTTATCCATAGTTGATGAGGATGTGGAGGAGGGTGATGTTGAAGTGTTTGACTGGGCTTTTCTGTAGGGAAAATTAACAATAACAAAATTAGTCTCTTTGGTAACAATTACTAAGAAAATTAAAAATTTTATAACGATAAAAGTCCCCAACGGTGATTTTCGCTTACACATTTCCATTTTTTAGCCTTAGTGGAAACTATCTTCCAGAGTTTACATTAAACGTAGTTAGTCCATGTTGCCAATAGCGGAGCTTGCTGAGATAGAGTATTTGACAGGAGTTGTTGATGAGTGATTAGTAATGCTTAGTGATGTGGAAGGTGAGTCGACACGTCAATATATATATCTTCTCCTCTTAGGAGGAGAAGATAGATTTGGCGCTAACTGCGTTCGAACCCTACAAGTCGAAGGGAGCAAATGGTATACTGCCTGCTATTTTCGATTCTTCACTGGTATGTAGCTTTGTATATCAGAATGCCTACGGTAGGTTGACAGTGCCCTTCAAGATGTGGTTAGCTACAACAAAGGGCATTTGGAGATAGAGGTTTTGTTTTTTTGTGGCTTCTTGTTATCAATAGGATTCTCAGGCCTTTCAAAAAGGAGAGGGTAAAACTCTTTGACCACTCTCGGTCTTAGGACTTTGCACTAAGAGCGAGGAAGACAAAAAACGGTCGTTCCTCAAACTTTGAGAATTCTTCTGGTCGATAGTTGTTGTTGTTGTTGTAGCAGTGTGTTATACACTGAGGGGGCAGCCCCTGCCGATTAAGACCTCCATCGGGTCAACCGGTACGTACAACCGGCTGCCAAGGCATTGCCTGGTTGATAGTGAGGCGGTATGCTGTATGCAAGTCATTCTATGTAGGCTCGTTGGTCGTCGATATTGGCCACAGGAGTCTTCATTGAGCTGCTTCCGGACGTATGGAGCTTCAAACGAATGTCTTCACAGTTCTGAAGACATTAAAGGCAATTTCGGTCGGCTACACAATTGGACTGTCACTATATACGTGGACAGCTAGGCGGCGCTGTAGGCTCTAGCGCCGGGCCATTTGGTTGAAATTTTGCACGAAATGTTTTGTTATGACTTCCAACAACTGTGCTGAGTACGCTTCAAATCGTTCTATAACCTGATATAGCTGCAATATATAAACCGATCTTGGATCTTGACTTCTTGGGCCACCAGAGGATGCAATTCTTATCTGATTTGGCTTAAATTTTGCATAAAGTATTTTGTTGTGACATCCAACAACTGCGATAAATATGGTTCAGATCGGTGCATAACCTGATATAGCTGCCATATAAACCGATCTGGGATCTTGGCTATTTAAGCCTCTATAGGGCGCAATTCTTATCCAATTTTGCTGAAATTTTGTACAACGACTTCTTCCATGACCTTCAACATACGTGTCTAATATGGTCTTAATCGATTTATAGCCTGATACAGCTCCCATATAAACCGATCTCTCGATAATGCTTTTTGAGCTCCTACAAGGAGCAATTCTTACCCGAATGGACTGAAATACTACCCAATGACGTCTACTATGATCTTTAACGTTCAATTCACTTATGGTTCCAATCGGACTATAACTTGTTTATATCTACAATAGCATGGATCGACAAATTCGATCCATGGTGGAGGGTATAAAAGATTCGGCCTGGCCTAACTTAGCACGCTCTTACTTGTTTCTTCTACTATTCTTTTTGCTGTCATACAACTCATTATGGTTCACCTTTATCCATTTTTTTCGCCTTCTTTTTTTTAATAGGGCGAACACAATGCACCTAAGGTCTGCAGCATATTTCAAAACAAGAGCCCGTACACTCGGCGATTGGTTATTTGGACCGGGACGATCTTGCTCGTCAAGAGGAGTTTACCAAGAATCGCTTCCACTACAATTGTACTACCACATAATAACACCCCAGCAGAGGATATCTATGAGTGAGTTCACAGATTGTGGATAGAGAAATGCTCCATATGGTGTAGCTGCAACTGTAGTCGCGGACAATCAGCAGTATCGATAGAGAGTCTCAGTGAGAGGTCATACGGCATCGACTCTTGCTTAAAACCCAGTTCCTGTTATGCTCGATATGACAGGACGAGTTTTTTTTAATTACCAATGGCCATACCGTTTCCGCGGCAATCGATCCTATGGATCGGAACAAGCTTGATCACCTATGGAGCTTGACAAATGTTCAAATCACTATTCTCTCGGCATTACTTGACATTATTAGTAAATACATGAAAAATATCTTTATGTTAAAGGACCAAAACAATCTTCAAGACTACAAATCTCTTCGTGTAAAGAGACCATTACATTGCTAACGGGACTTTGGGCTTTTTCTTATAACCTAGCTTTTAAGACGTTAAGTGAAAGCTACACTTCACATTAGATTTTCGTTGGTGACTTGGTGTGTTCGGTGTGGCGTCCTCGTTGTTATTCCATTCGTTTAGTGTTGTTACAGTTGTTGTTGTTGTTTTAGCAGTGTGTTATCGGCAGCCCTTGCCGATGAAGAACTCCATCGGGTCAATGCGGTATGTACAACCGGCTGCCATGGAACTGTCAGTTGTTACAGTTACACATAACTGTGTTTTCGTTTAACTGGCCGTGAGGCAATAGTATGATGGAGTTTTTAAAAATCGTTGAAGTTAATCTATGTAGTAGTTGTTGTTGATGTAGCCAGAATTTCATGTGAAAGTGGCAATCTTTGTCGAGCTCCTGCAGGTGAGCAAGCTCTTTCCGGTCCAAAGAACCGATCGGCGCGGAAATAGGTAGGCCATTGGTTATTTAAAGGCGCCAATAACTCGCCTTGTCATATCGAACATCATAGGCACTTAGTATTTGTGTAGGAGCCGGTGTCGACCGGCCTCTCACTTGGAGCTCAAAGTTTCAGCCTGCGTGGTGCTCACAGCTTTTCCGTGCGGTGTATGTAGTTACACATAACTGTGTATTCTCGCGGTTTTATTTTTTTTTTGTTGTGGATATTATTCAATCGGTGTTTAGATATTAATTTATAGTGCGGATATCAAGCGATTAATCGATACCCAGGAGTTTGAACATTAATTTATAGCGAGAACATTTACCAATGAACTGGATAGCATTTGGATTTTAATTATTAACTGGATGGATTAAACCATGGCATTTGGACATTAATATGTAGCGAGAACATTAACCAATAAACTGGATACCCTAACATTTGGATTTTAATTTATTAACTGGATACGCTGGCAGTATGTGAGTCAGTAGACTCCGCCAACTAATCAATAGTTCAAAAAAAGTGGAAACTAGCATACAAAATTATTATGAAAGTATTTGTTGTTTTGCTATTTACTTACAATCTTTGTGTTATTGTGGGCAGCGTTATTTTGGCAATTGTTTGAAATTTATACACAAAAACCTTCAACAAGGTTGTTAGCAAATTCCTGGCCTTCAGGGGTTCCTCTTCACTGTGATGTCTTACACAATCCACTAAATTTAACAAAAGTTTACATGACATTGTTTGTATGCTGGTGGCCAAGGATTCATCGTGAACATTTTTCGAAAAAAGTTTTATGGCCTTTTCCAAAACATCCAAACTTAAACTCTGGCGTACATGATGGGCCAAATCGGCCAAAGTTGAATAGGCCAAGGGGCGTATTGAGTCCAAGGTAACACCTTTGCCAATAAGCAAATCCTCATCGAATAAACGTTCAATAGAGGATATGAATTCTGAAAAATATATATAAAATTTTAAATTAACATTTTAGAAAAAAAAACTTGAGTAAAAATTCTGCATTTGTAAGTTGTATCCTCTTTCACAAAGTCGAAGGCAGTGTTGCACATGCTTCTATGCTATCTGACTCCAGTTTGCCCATGAGCATTTCATTAAGGTATAGCGGGGATTCTTCTCTCATAGCAATAAGAACTGGTCAATTCAAGTTTTTTTAGCTCAGTGTGTTAAACTTCTCAACTAAGTTGAGTCGCCCTGCGGCGCGCATTTATTCCTCAGGAGGGAGCTTCTTCATCATTGAGCAATTCCACACTTACTTTGTCTTAAATCTGTAGCAAAGATATGACGTGCAGCTATTAATAGCTCCTTTCTTAGATGGGCTGCTTCTTTGGGACACAAATGCATCAGACTTAAGATGCCACTACACACTGAAGCCGAGTGATTCATAATATTTTCTTGAAATAATCGCACAATATAGGCTAGGAATGATAGGGTTTTTATTTGGGCGCCCATAAAATCGATAAAAATTTCTTTATTAAAGAATTGGGAATTTCTAAAAAAAAATGGATAAAATATAAACATTTAATTGCAAGCTATTAAAAAGGCAACAACAACAACAATAAATACCTGTGTATTGTAGAAGGTTGCAGATTTATGGTGGTCATGATCAATGGCACAAAATCTGAAACTTCTTGGTACACTGCATTTTTGTAGATTTGATACATTAAAACCACTATAATGGGTAACTCTTGCAATACCCTCAGGGATAACATGCCACGGGGAAGCAAATTGTACTAGTAGAGAAATAATTAAGACATTCATATAAACTCATACAACAATCCATTTTAAAGCAAGTTGTACTCACCATTTGAAATGTAACTGGGTCTGTGGGATTTTCAATGTGTATGGATTTAATGACATATGTTTCGGATAACAATTGTTCCATATTTAGTTCTTTAAGATCTTTGATTTTGATCTGTTGTGTGGGTTCGAAAATTTTGTTCATATGATTGGGCAATTCGGTATAGATTTTCTTAACCAAAGCCAGAAATTGTTGTACCTGGGCAAAAGGAATGGAGAATCATGTTTTTATTTTGATTGAGAATCCAGCCACACATAATGAACTTACCTCATTGTTAAATGATGGTCGAAAATTTTTGTGCAATTCAATGATAATACGAAGACACACCAACACATTCTCCTCATTGTCAATTTGCAGTATGTTAAGCATCAAGGATATTATGGATTTGACATGCTGTCTTAGATTCTCACTTAGGGGAAGGCGATGTATCATTTCCAAGATAAGTTTACGCACCTAATACAAAAAAGACAGACATTTTGTTTAAAATGATTTTGAGGAGGAGGGGGCAGGTTAGGTTTTGGTAAACTTTTCTCCACCAACCTGATGTGCTTGATATTCCTGTATGAATTGTGGCTCCCCATCTTGCAAAAAGTGCATAAACGCCTTCAGAGAGTGCTCCAAAAACGATGGATATGATGAACTTTGCACAACCACCTCAAAATGTTCACTTAGTTCCTGGGCCGCTCTGAGTTTCTTGTCATCGGTGGCTTTGCTATCAGCCAGTATAGTAACATAACTTCGAAAAGTGTTTAGTTGAAAATTTTCACTATGTGCCATGTTGGGAAAACATTAACTTTTTCCTTGTTTAATTTCACCAAACTTTGCAATTCTTTGGATAACTTTTTCCTTTTTCTAATCTTTAGAGCGGCAGTATACAATTTGATGTAAACAACAAACTAAAATCCAAATTTGCAATGTTAGCGATGGCAAATGTAGATTTTGATATGGTACCAAAATAAGTACTTTCTCCCAAAGAAAAATACCTTAAAAACATACAAAATTCTTTTATTGTATGGTTGTGGTTTGTTGGTTGCTAACAGAAAACAACAAAAAAATTTGTTTCATTCATGTTTTCATAAATATTTTGTGGTGGGGTTTACTTACATGCTTAAACAAAGGCTGGTAAAGAAAATTGTGTACAATTGACTTACTCATCACTAATCAATGTGCTAGTTAAAAGCCGGCTGGAATGACGGCGTTCAATTATTGTGCATGCGGCCTCAATTGTATTTTGCTAGTCAGCTGATAAAATACTTAAGTTCGATGTCAAGGCGTATTTAAAAAGGTGGCCTCACGTGAACAGCTGTTTACAGCCGGCCCAGTTTGACGGTATTAAGTTGTAAGATTTTTGTTTGTATTCTCATTGTTGTTATCTTCTTTCTCGCAAATTCTCTGCTCATGTACGCACACGTATACACACGCACACAATTTTTTTTGTGTGCGCCATCTATCAGCTTAACGGCAAGATGGCGGATTGCACCATATGATTTGTGGTTGTTGTATAAATGAGACCAGCTTTAATTGTTTCGCCATGCCCTTAGGGTTGGTATTCTATTCTGCTTTCGGAATAGTAGCAGAAATCTTTAATTGTTGTCTCACGCGAACAGCTGTAGCAGCCAGCCAGGTTAGACGGTTAAGATGACAGATTTTTGTTTGCGTACTCTGTTTTGTTATCATTCTCGCATTTTCTCTGCTCATGTATACACACACGCACACGAATTTCTTTGTGTGTTGATAAAACGTCGATCAGCTTAATTGCAAGGTGGCGGATTGCACCATATAATTTGTGGTTGTTGTATAAATGAGACCACCTTTAATTGTTTCGCCATGGCCATTAACGTAAACAATGCATTTATATATTTCACATATTTTTAGCTTAAACCCCGTTTACACTGCTCTTCAAATTCGGATTTAATGGCTCGATCACCTGTTTACCCTTTATAAAATCGGCTGACGAGAGCCTTAAATCCGGATTTAATGAGCAGTGTAAACGGGGTTTTATTCGGTTCACGTGAAAAGTCGAATAGAGTACCAATCCTTAAGCGTTGAGCTGTGATGTGTTTTTTTTACGTACATAAAATCCCGTTTACACTGCTCTTTGAATTCGGGTTTAATGACTCGATCATCTGTTTTCCCTTTACAAAATCAGCTGACGAGAGCCTTAAATTCGGATTTAATAAGCAGTGTAAACGAGGTTTTAAACAAAACTCACTACTATAGAGCGAACATATCATTAAAGAAATAGGGAAGGCTTTTTTCACCATGAAATGTTCATTGATTAAGGTTTGATTTATTGCCGAGCAGGAACCAATATCTGCAAGGCGATATCCTGTCAATATTCGAACCTAAACGTCCAAAATTTTTTTTTACTTCAATTTTATTTTTCCAGTGTGTCAGTGTATGTTGGCATTCTTGCTGTTTATGATATGTTAGATATTAGATATCAACCTTTTTGTATCTTTTACCGTTATAACCGAACGTTAACTAATTCACGTGAAACCGTTATTTCTTCATACGATAGTTATAAAAGTTTTTAAACAAAAAACAAATTCAATAAATTTGCATACAAAAGACAAAGATTGTTGCACACCACAACCGTATAACCAGCACGCCATAACTGTGAGCACCACACAGGCTACAAAATTTCTCCAATCCCATGGTTGTACGTACCGTACTGACCCGATGGAGTTTTTCATCGGCCAGGGCTGCCGCCTCAGTAACCAACACACTGCTACAACAACAACAACTGAAGTTTCGGCAAATTTACTTTCCATATCTTCAGCAAACAAACCCATCATCAAAATAATGATACGAACTAAAACAAACAAAAAGTATATTGTATTAACTTTAATTTTTTCTTAGTGTTAATATATTCTATTATCATCGTTTATCATTTTCGTTAATTAATCATCAAATTATTTTTGTTTTGTTTTTCTTTTCTTTTTTCTTTATACTAAAATTATATGAGTTTTTTGTGGTTTTGTTATTTTTTCATTCATTCATTTTGAAATAAGACAAAAAAAAAGGTAAAAATTAAAATTTTATGAATATATATATGTATGTGTGATTTGTATGTATGTATGTATATAGTACAAATTGGTGCATTGATTCGATTATGAAGTAGAATGGCCATGTTAGGCCCTATCTCAAAGGGGACTGTTTTCGGAATCATCACGCTCCTGAATAGCGGTTATGCTCTGTTGTAAGGCATTCGGAGTCAGCCATTCTCTGAAAATGGAAAAATTTTCAATTTTGATTTATTTAAAAATCTGCTATGGGACTTTTTGGGGACTCACTTTGGCAAGCATCTTTGTAAAAAAGGTACACATGAACTGAAATGGGCTAAACGATTTACCCAACTGGGAATTTCTTGGCCGCAAAGGATCTGAAAAATATAAAGAATAAAGAAATTAAATTATATTGTATTTTATCAATTGAATCCATTTATATATAAAGCAAAAAAGCAACTTTTCCTACTAAAATTGCTTAAAAAAGTCAAGTGGGTCCCATAGAAATAAAATTTTGCCAAAAAAAATTCCTATAGAAATGAAATTTTGACAAAATTTCCTATAGAAATAAAATTTTGACAAAATTTCTTATAGAAATGAAGTTTCCTATGGAAATGAAATTTTGACAAAATTTCCTATAGAAATGAAATTTAGACAAAATTTCCTATAGAAATGAAATTTAGACAAAATTTCCTATAGAAATGAAATTTTGACAAAATTTCCTATAGAAATGAAATTTTGACAAAATTTCCTATAGAAATGAAATTTCAACAAAATTTCCTATAGAAATTAAACTTTGACAAATTTTCCTATAGAAATGAAATTTTGACAAAATTTCCTATAGAAATGAAATTTTGACAAAATTTCCTATAGAAATGAAATTTTGACAAAATTTCCTATAGAAATGCAATTTTGACAAAATTTCCTATAGAAATGAAATTTTGACAATATTTCCTATAGAAATGAAATTTTGACAAAATTTCCTATAGAAATGAAATTTTGACAAAATTTTCTATAGAAATGAAATTTTGACAAAATTTCCTATAAAAATGGAATTTTGACAAAATTTCCTATAAAAATGGAATTTTGACAAAATTTCCTATAAAAATAAAATTTTATCTAAATTTCCTTAGAAATGAAAGGTTGCGCATAGTAAAATGCTTCATACGGAGTTGCTGCAATTGCAGTCGCGGTCAATCAGTGGTATCGAGTGGCGTGTCTCAGTGAGAGGCCAACAGGTTCCTCTGTCCCTATCCCAAGTTCTAGCCCACAGCGACTTCAGTGCATTTTTCTTGAGTTTCCTGGCTGTCTACGATATAGCAGAATGACACTGACGAGGAAGAGGAGAATGACGAGGGTGACCCCTATGGTTTTTGAGTGATTTTAAGTCGCAATTCATTACCCATCAAAATCGATTTCTAGCTCCATAAAACTTCTTTCTGCTTTTGCCCCTTACCAAAATAAAATAGCGATGTGTGTTACAGGTTGGCAAAGGCCCTGTGACCCAGTGTTTCACGAAACAGGATGTCACTTAAGCTGATAGCAGTCTGTTAGGAGTCTTTGACATTGCCCTGGACAGAGAGACAGACAGACAGGATAATGAGCGAACACATAATTCCGTGATAATTCCCTGGATACACTCTAGGCACTCAGTACTCTCGACATTCTGGAATATTGTGGAAGAGCTCAGAATTGCCTGATTAGACAATGTTCTCACAGCCAAGAGTTGCTCCATGGTTCTCCAGGTTCCTCACTTTTTCGACTTGTGCGAACATACATGTGTATTTATTACACCAATCTATGTTGGAGGCCACCCTAGCGCAGAGGATAGTATGTGCGCCTATGACGCTGAATGTCTGGTTTCGAATCTTGGCAAGACCATCAGAAAAATTTTCAGCGGTGTTTATCCCCTCCTAATGCTGGCGACATTTGTGAGGTACTTTGCCATGTAAAAACTTCTCCCTAAAGACGTGTCGTTCGGCGTCACGCCGTTCGGACTCGGCTATAAAAAGGAGTTTCCATCATTGAGCTTAAAATTGAATAGGACTCAATGATTTGTGAGAAGTTTGCCCCACATTTAACGTATTTTTACTTTATTAGATTTAGTTATTTATCCATGGAACTATTTTCTAGCTAACCCTTTGACGACTTTCAGTTTCATGTTGACACTAGCCTAAGTTAGAATGTCGATAAATGTATGCAAATGGAAATTTGTCTATGAACATTCCAATAAGGAATAATGACAAACTTCTTGATAAATGTAAGTTTTCATAGAACATTCTATACATCCATAAAATCTATTGTGAATAAATATCTATTGTCAATAAAATCCTATTGTGAATGGGAATATATAATCAACAACATCCTATTGTGAATAAAAATATAGCAAAGTGACTAATCGACAAATCTTCAAACTTTTATCTTTGTCAACAAAGTATTTCCCAATTTTTATAGTATATTTCAACAGTTTTTTTCATCAACATTTTAAAAGCGTTATCAACTTACCTGAGTAAGTGCACTGGAGAAATGATTGCAATTATTGTTCATTAAATGATAACGATCACCTCTGAATTGATTTCCCAACTCCTAAAGAACAAAAACATTTCAAACGGGGTTATCTCAAGAATATTGAACCAGGACAAGTTAACTACTAACCTCTACAATACGACGGACTTCCTGATACGTGAAATCTGTACATCCTATTTGTATACTTTGTCTGAATTGAAACTGATCGCCCAGTTCATCATGGTCCCGCGGTGTTATCTCAAATACTCCAGTGAAGGGAAAGGGATGACCTCCATAGGCGAATTCTGTGCCAAAAACTTCTACGCCCGAATGAAAAACCCCCAGACCAATTGAAGTTGTGTACTCGTTAATCCAATACTGGAAATGAGAAGAAAAATAGAACAGAACAGAAAAGAAACAAAACAAGCGAATAATTAATTACCTTCATACCACTCATTCATTCATTCATATATCCATTCATACACTCATTCCGTGCATAAGGAAGCTGTGGCACGCAGCCCCATATCAAACTTATTACATGCCACCACTACTACTACTACAACTATTTACACTTACCATATCGTATACATTTAAGATGACGGGTTCCCGGTTGCCAGTATTGGAGGGCAGCAATTCATCATTCCCACTGTCTTTCGATATGCCCAAACAACTGGGAAACGGTAAGTTGCAAGGAAGACCGTTCGAAAACATCTCGCATTAATATTTGCTAGCTGTAAGAAAAATATGGTTTAAGAAAAACACACACAAAAAAAAAACAAATACAACACAAAAGGGGAATGAGTTGTGTGGAGCCCTCATTTGTAACATATTTTCCCACATATATGTACATATGTATGTTTGCATGTACATATATATGTGTGTGTTTATTTCTGGCTTCACGCTTTCAAGTGTATGATGAAAAAAAAAATCGATGTAAAATGATAAATTATTGTTGTATATTTTTATTGTTGTTATTATTATGTATGTGCGTACTCCTTACGACTTGATGACACCAAAGTCATCATTGAATGAGCGTAACCACCTTTTTTCCAATGAATAAATGACAATATTTGATGCCAGTCTATTTTCTTATTATTGGATACATTTGCGGCTATAAAGAGTGTGTTGTGGCCCCCGTCTTATGTTATCTTCCACAGCAGCCACTTGCTAATTTTTGCCTATTTATATCGTTTTATCTGCGAGATTTAGATTTATTTTTAACTTTTTCCGTAAATCAACAAATTAGAGTATTATAAGCTTATTTATTCGTTCTTCTTTCTCCGTATGTTGCAAATTGATTATTTATGTGTGATTTATTTGTTGGTACACTAAACACTTTACACGGACAACACCACAAACAACAACACCATCAAAACTTTAAGAATATCGAACTTTTTTTCTTATTGGCTTTGCTGCATACCTTATGAAAATAATTTTACTTTAAAAATAACAAACAACTGATTTAGAATCACTATTGATATATGTGTAGAAGTAATGATTAATAATTATTCAACTTGTTTTAATATCATCCAAATTTCTTGTTATTTTTTTTTATGTATCATGTATCACTAAAAACTTAAATGTCACATAAAATGTTTTTGTTTCAATCATGGCAACGAATGGAGCATTTGATGTATGTCGCCTGTCAAAGTAGTCATTGCGAAGTTATTCGGTGGTTAAGGTTTCTAGACAAATTGTACAATAAGTTGAAAGTAAACGATAAACTTAATGGGTCGTTTACACATGCCAAATTATTTGTCCAATTAATATTTGATTAAAAATATTCATGGCGAAACAATAAAGGTGGTCTCATTTGTACAACAACCATATATCATATGGAGCAATCCGCCTTCTTGTCATCAAGCTGATCGACGTTTTGCCAAAACTACACACAAAAGTAATTTGTATGCGTGTGCGTAAATGAGTACAGAATATGAGAGAAAGAAGATAACAACAAAGAGAATGCAAACTAAAATCTGACATTTTAACACCGTCAAACCTGGCCGGCTGTTAACAGTTGTTCGCGCGAGACCACCTTATTAAATCCGCCTTGAAAAATATGTATGCATCTTTTTATTATTGAGGCGTGGGCTGGCGCTTGGGTTTCAGGGTGGCAAAAGCCTTGTGGTCGAATATTTTGCAGAACACACTGCTGATAGGAGACATGGCCATTGCAAGTCATCGACGCCGCGCAGGACAAAGGGATAGGCGGATCACACTTTGCCGTAGCGACAAGTCATCCAATGCTGTGCCCAGACGGAATCTATACACTGACGCTGAAGAATTTGGATGTACCATTCCTGAAAAATTGACGGAGTGATTCCGCTATTGAAGCCTATAAATGTCCAGAGTAAAGAGAGTCGTACAGATCGATCTCCGTTCTCTCGCCATTGACCAAGACACTTGAGGGACTTCTCCTGGCGAAACAAGTTGGAAATTTTACTTTTGCTGAGCAGCAACTCGGATTACCCACTCCGTGTGTGTATGCCAACCAGCAACCCTGAGACACATATTTAAGTGTTCGAGTGTACCTGAAAGGGTACAATTTCGGAAGCATACCGCGTTGTCGATTTGTTTGAGGAAATTCCTTCGAGATACATTTGAAAGATCACCAACGACGATGAAGAATCGTCTCCCTCTGATGAAGAGCTGGTGTCTGTGCCAGATAAATCCCTAATTTTCGAGAGAGTAAAATCCCTTCCCACAATTTCGATCACAATGGCACAGATCTCGGTCTGAAATACCGTGCACTCGTCGAGATACCGATCACCTCATCCTAATTTTGCAGCCATTAGTGAGGCCGAGCACTCAACGTCCTTAAATACAGAATCCGCCGTCCAATTTATTTATGGTCGGGAAATCGAATCTTGAAGATCCTATCTGAAAACCATATCGGTTACAGTTCGTCTGAGACCTTCCTCAGCGTCTACAAACCCAAAGATTTAAATAGGGCTGCATGCGTCCTTCTTCAGCTTGCCGAATTTCCTTAGCCTGAGTGCAACATTGACAGCACAGGTCTGAAAATACATCTCAATGGGTTGCATATTCAGCGTGTCTTCCTAACAAGGTTACACTTTCGGAATCATACCGCCTTGTCGATATGTTTGAGGAGATCCCTTCGCAATAGCTTTGAAAGATCACCAAGATCGATGAAGAACCGTCTACACTGTGCCACATAAATTAAAAATTTTTCACGGCTGTAGGATCCCTTCCCACATATATATATAAAAAAGGAGGCTTCTTATCATAGTTCTAAAACTTGATTCGGACAGCATATTATATGAGAAGTTTGCCCCCGCTCCCTAATAGAATGTTCATGGATAAATTTACGTTTGCAATCTAGCCATAAAAAGGTCTACCGCTTTGCTGTCGCTGGCTAGAACAGACGTCTCAGTCATGGTGTCCGTCATGACAGGCCACTGTCTCATCGGAAAACATGCTGACAGACTGAAGGTTGCCAGTAACGACTTTTGCCGAAGCTGTGTGGACGTCGTTCATTAAAAGCGTGGAAAAAACCTTTTTCAACTTGGGCCAACATGATAAATAAAGGAATTTTTGTCGCATTCGCGTTGCATTTTCGTTAATTTTTTTTTATATAAATAACAATTTTTAGCAAATATCACTCTTTTACTTTTATTTTTCGTGATAACACTATACCAAAATTATGCTGGTGATAAAACATATGATGAGAGTGTTGACTATATGTCTTTTTATTGAAAAACAAGTAAAAGCGTGCTAAGTTCGGCCGGGCCGAATCTTATATACCCTCCACCATGGATCGCATTTGTCGGGTTCTTTTCCCGGCATCTCTTCTTAGACAAAAAAAGGATATAAGAAAAGATTTGCTCTGCTATTAGAGCGATATCAAGATATGGTCCGGTTTGGACCACAATTAAATTACATGTTGGAGACCTGTGTATACTGTCAACCAATTCGAATAAGAATTGCGCCCTTTGTGGGCTCAAGAAGTAAAATAGAGAGCCCGATTTATATGGGAGCTGTATCGGGCTATAGACAGATTCAGACCATAAAAAACACGTATGTTGATAGTCATGAGAGGATCTGTCGTACAAAATTTCAGGCAAATCGGATAATAATTGCGACCTCTAGAGGCTCAAGAAATTCAGATCCCAGATCGGTTTATATGACAGCTATATCAGGTTATGAACCGACTTGTACTATATTTGACATAGTTTTTGAAAGTAACAATAAAAAACGTCTTGCGAAATTTCAGCCAAATCGGATAGAAATTGCGCCCTCTAGAAGCTCAAAAAGTCAAGTCCCCACATCTGTTTATATGACAGCTAAATCAGGTAATGAACGGATTTGAACCATATTTGGCACAGTTGTTGGATATCATAACAAAATACTACGTGTCAAAATTCATTCAAATTGGATAAGAATTGCGCCCTCTAGAGGCTCAAGAAGTCAAGAACCAAGATCGGTTTATATGACAGCTATATAAGGTTATGGACCGATTTGAACCATACTTGGCACAGTTGTTGTATATCGCTACAAAACACGTGCAAAATTTCATTCCAATCGGATAAGAATTGCGCACTCTAGAGGTTCAAGAAGTCAAGACCCCAGATCGGTTTATATGACAGCTATATAAGGTTATGGACCGATTTGAACCATACTTGGCACAGTTGTTGGACATCGTAACAAAACACGTTGTGCAAAATTTCATTCCAATCAGATAAGAATTGCGCACTCTAGAGGCTCAAGAAGTCAAGACCCAAGATCGGTTTATATGGCAGCTATATCAAAACATGGACCGATATGGCTCATTTACAATACCAACCGACCTACACTAATAAGAAGTATTTGTGCAAAATTTCAAGCGGCTAGCTTTACTCCTTCGGAAGTTAGCGTGCTTTCGACAGACAGACGGACGGACAGACGGACGGACATGGCTAGATCGACATAAAATTTCACGACGATCAAGAAAATATATACTTTATGGGGTCTCAGATGAATATTTCGAGTAGTTACAATCAGAATGACGAAATTAGTATACCCCCCATCTTATGGTGGAGGGTATAAAAAACGCTCTTTTTATGGTTTCTACAATAAAGAAACAATGTTTTGTGAAAACATTCCACAGTGAATGTTCTGTCAAAAATGTTCTTTTTTCACATTTTTTGATTTGAAATGCCTTTGCCAACCTCTAAGAAAATTTCAAAACCAAAAATTTTTGTTAGTCGAATATCTTGGACACCCTAAAAGATATCCCACAAGGAGGCTGGTTTTTTGTAGGGTTTGCTTTCTTTTCGTGCGGTTTCCCTGCTTTTGGAATAAAAATTACCCAAATGCCCTTCCCTCCAACAGCTACCTACAGCGGTCAAAAAAAGTATTCATCATTAGCAAAATTGATAATAAATTCACTTATTTTGGGTAATTGAAGAAAATTTAAAGTAAACAAATAATGCAGTTTTATGCAATAGTTTATTTTTCGTAATATGTTTTAAAATAAATTCAAAAAATAAATTTAATTAGCGCAAAAAATTCAATTTTATATAATAACACCAAAAACAGAACAAAAAAAGTATTCATCATTGATGTGCTATCATCAAAGTCAAATTCAAATATTATTTGGGAATCCCCCTTTTCTGTTTTATTTAGTAAAGGAGGCTTTGCCCTTGACAGCAAATATTTAATTTCATTGAAAATATAGTTTTTGTCAAAATGGGTCGTAAGCAAAACGAGGTTTCTGATGAGGTAAAAGTTTTGATAATAAAACACCACAGGAATGGTTTAACTCAAAAAACTATCAGTGAAATATTAAATAGACCACGATCTACTATACAATCCATCATCAGAAAGTGGACAGAAACGAAAACTGTTGACAATAAACCAAGATCTGGTCGACCAAAAGCACTTTCAGTTGGAGATGTGCGTTGGCTAGTGCGGCAAGTTCAGAAAACTCCGAAGACAAATGCGACCATTCTTCGTAAAAACACTATGGAATATTTAGGGAAGGAAGTTACTACACAAACAATTCAAAATACACTCAAAAGGCATAGTTACAGAGGAAGAACTGCACGTAAGAAGCCCTTTATAAATAAAATAAACCGAGTGAAAAGGCTAAACTTCGCAAAAATGTATGTAAAACAGCCCGAATCATTTTGGAAAACAGTCATTTTTGCATACGAGAGCAAGTTTAATCTTTTTGGGTGCGATGGAAAGGTCATAGTGTACAGAAAACCAAATACAGAGCTTGAAGAACGAAACACAGTTGCTACTGTAAAACATGGTGGAGGTGGTTTAATGGTTTGGGGGTGTATGGCGGCTTCAGGAGCGGGAAATCTTGAAATTATTAATGGAGTAATGGATCATAAGTATTACATTGACATTTTAAAGAGGAATTTAAAAGATAGTGCTGTAAAACTTGGGCTTGTTAATAACTTTCAATATTATCAAGATAATGACCCCAAACATTCTGCTTTAAATACCAAGATGTGGATGCTGTATAACTGCCCCAAAGTCATTAAAACTCCTCCTCAAAGTCCCGACTTGAACCCA
Organism: Stomoxys calcitrans; assembly: GCF_963082655.1. Classification (NCBI taxonomy): domain Eukaryota; kingdom Metazoa; phylum Arthropoda; class Insecta; order Diptera; family Muscidae; genus Stomoxys; species Stomoxys calcitrans. Next base: position 38,626,184 of record NC_081556.1, on the reverse strand, counting down.
ATTGAACATCTTTGGGAACATCTCGAACGCAAATTGAGAACGCGCAATTTTTCGAGCAAGAGTCAAATGCAACAGGTGATAATGGAGGAATGGACTAATATAGACCAAAATATAACCTCTAAATTAGTCCAATCGATGTCTAACCGTTTAAAAGAAGTTATAAGACGCGGTGGTCGAATAACAAAGTATTAATTTTTTTAAATTATGTTATTTATTTTTTTGTTTTTTTGCAATGATGAATACTTTTTTTGTTTAATTTTTTGTGTTCAGCTGTAAAATGGCCCTTTTTGTTCCAATAAATACTATTTTTTTCTTTAAAAACAATGAAATTGTGTACATATATATCACACAAGCACTACTGCATCATTAGTTTAATATGTTTTTATTCCAATTGTCTTTTGTAGACTTATTAAAAAAAAAAACATTGAATGATGAATACTTTTTTTGACCGCTGTATATACAAAATGCCAATTCAAGCATAGTATGGATGTCTACCTAAACTAGGGAACCAGTCTATCGAACACAGTTGGCAATTCAACGGGTGATACTTGGGGATCTGGTGATTTAAATGGGTCTTAAATCGGGATAACTCTAAGGTATCGTAACTTAGTCACAAATTCCTCGATAATACTCGAACAATGCATATAATGGCAAATTTGTAGTGTTTTCTGACTATACATTGTCCGTAATTTCTTTGAATGATCTTATCGCACCAGGTGTGAAGGCTAGAATCCTCTGTATCCTAGAGGTCCCGGATGTATCGTTCATGAAGCTATAAGATTTTTTTCAGTTTTTTTTTTCTTTTAAAACTTTTTTTTTATTTTTTAAGCTCAGAATTAAAAAAGTCCCAGTCTCACAGAAAAAATTCAAAAGTCTGCTTTACTGCAGGGGACCAAGTCCAAATTTAAATAGGTGGCCCTGACAAGAGCACCACCGAGCTTGATGAAGGTTTAAATTCACAAAATATTTCCTTAACTCTCCCTCCCATTAAGTAACGATGTTTTTGATATGTCTTGCCCAAGGAATGGGGAACTATAGTACTGTGCGACTTTAAATTAATATACGTACCTATACAAACTTGTTTCAATACATTCAAATAAAATTAAATCAATTATACATTTATTATTGCTACACTGTAAAACAATGTATATCACTTAAAATTATAAAATACCATAAAATCATTACTTAATCGTATATGAGTACAATATAAAGTTTCGTTTTTATAGTTTTCATCATTTGTATAAAATTATCTCAATACGAAGACGTTGTACGATTGATATGTATAGAATGTCGTTCTTGTTTTCGAAATTTGGCCCGTCGATTTTGGAACCAAACCTGAAAGGAAAAAAGGTAGAAAAGAAACGATGAAAAAATATTTTATAGAAAATTTTGTTAAAATGTTATTTATATGGGAAATTTTGTTAAAATTTCATTTTTATGGGAACTATTGTCAAACTTTTTGTCAAGGCGGATTGGCATAAATTTCGGCACAAATTCTGCACCACTATCCCTTCTAGACTAGAAAAGGAAGTGGAAACTACGGAGGATATATACATATTGTTCATGCGGTTCCCGTAGGCCCTGAATGACTCGCTTGCGTCAGCATGCCCTAGTGCCAAGCCAAGGGGCAAACAGCGACCGCCATGGTGGACCCCAGAGCTGGTTGGTCTTAGGAAGGACTGCAGAAAACTTTTCAACAGAGCAAAAGCCACAAGAGCACCACACGATTGAGACATCTATAAGGCTGAGCTAAAAAAATATAAGGGCGAGCTTAGAAGGCTCAGAACAAATCCTGGGTAGAATTCTGCAGCTCCGTGGAGGATACATTTGAGGCCTCTAGGCTATGGAAGATTCTGTCCTCTAAACCTATTACGTTGGGGTATATCCAGAAGTCGGAGAATGTATGGACAATGTCTAGTGAGGAAACTCTATAACTACTCGTTGATAAACATTTCCCGGTAAGTTTTCCAACGGACAACGTGGCGCCAGAAGAGGTTGTCACTGATATGCATTCGTCGGAGGCCATTAGGGAAATTTTGTCTGAGCAGAAAATGCTTACGCGGTAAGAAGTTTCGACTCCTTTAAGTCGCCAGGCCCTGATGATGTATCACCGGATGAATTACAAGCTGCGTCTGATAGACTGGTTCCCAGGCTTAGGGAGATAAACTCTGCTTGTCATATATACTTGTGGGATGTAGGGACACGAAAGTCAACTTCATTGCGAAAGCAGGATAACCCACACCACACTTTCGTCCTATTAGTCTGTCATCCTTTATGCTGAAGACTCTTGAGAGGTTGATAGCAACATATCTTAGGGCAAAGATCCCTGAAGATTGCCTGTCGCGGCTGCAGCATGCATATAATAAAGGTAAATCCACTGAAACAGCCCGTCACGACCTAGTCGGCTACATAGAGAGTTCTCTCCGACATTGAAGGTGCTTTCAATAATGTAAAACCGACGTCAATCATGAAGTAGTTGGAGTTTCTAGGCATCAACTCTACCGTAAGAAGATGCATTACGGCAGGTTTGGGATCTGTGGATCTAAAAAGATGGGTCAGCAGAGGAACTCCTCAAGGAGGTGTACTGTCTACTCTACTTTGGAATATAGACATTAACAATATATTATTGTCTCTGGAAGAAAACGGCGTAAAAGTGGTCGCGTATGCAGATGACGTGGCAATTGCGGTTAGGGGAAAGTTTGCCGGCACTCTAAGAGATATGCTTCAGAAAGCTCTACGTGCAACAGCGCAATGGGCTACCGAAAGTTGTCTGGGTATAAATCCGACAACTTTCGGTAGTTCTTTTCAGCAGGAGATACATGTTGCCTACAGTGGAACCTGTCTCCTTGGGTGGAGAGAATGTTCCATTTACAGACAGCACAGAATACCTGGATGTTTTGCTGGACAGGAAATTGAACTTCAAATCCAACATTTTGGAAAGGGCAAGCAATGCCACTCTTGCCCTATACACCTGCAAGAGAGCCTGGGCAAAAATTGAAGGTTTACACTGCACGTCATGCATTGGGTATATACTGCAGTTGTCAGACCTTTATTGCTATATGGTGTTGTGGTCTGGTGGACGGCGCTCCAAAGTCCACCTACTGTTTAATATATATTCGGATCCAAAGGATGGCTTACTTGTGCATCACAGCCGCACTGAGGACGACACCATCTGATGCACTGAATTTAAGGCTTCATCTTATGCCTCTGGACATTGTGGCTACCCAAATTGCAGCGACCACTGCAGTGAGGTTAAGGGAGCTTTCTCATTGGTCATGTGGCGGCTATGGACACCGTGCCATCCTTGATACAATATCCGATGTTCCAGGCAGTGTGGATTACATCTACCTGAGACGCTTTTTGATCAAATGTACTGTACCACTATTCCTGATAGAAGCGATTGGAAGTACGATATTCCTGCTAACAGATGGTTCCAAACTAAACGACCAGGTGGGCTTTGGGGTGTACTCTAAAGATCTAGAACTGGTGATATCGAAGAGTTTACCCGACCACTGCAGTGTGTATCAAGCAGAGATCCTTGCAATTAAGGAAGTGGTGGAATGGCTAAGATATAATGTCATTATGACGTTTGGCATATATATCTTCTCAGAGAGACAGGCAGCCATTAAATCCCTGGAAAATGTATTTCTGAACACAAAAACCACCCTCGGCTGTAGTAGATGTCTCAACGAGATGGCTGAACAGTTCAAAATTCAGCTGTTCTGGGTGCCGGGCCACTGAGATATCCCGGGGAATTCTAAAGCAGACGAGCTTGCGAGACTAGGAACTACAGTACACATTCCAGGGATACTGGAATCTGTGGGTATGCCTCTAGCGACATGTAAGCTAAGTCTTCAGGACCAAGCTCGAAGGGCAACGAATGATAGATGGTCACAAAGAGGGGGCTGTGAGCAATCTAGACTTTAAGAGTTATACTGCTTTGCTGTCATTGGCTAGAACAGACGTCTCAGTCATGGTGTCCGTCATGACAGGTCACTGTCTAATCGGAAAACATGCTGACAGACTGAAGGTTGCTAGCAACGACTTTTGCAGAAGATGTAGAGACATCGGGGAAGAAGAGACTATAGAACACCTTCTGTGTGTGCACTAGCAGTCAGAAAGAGTTTCACTTTAGGTTGTCATTTCGTTTGAGAACCTGTCTGATTTAGCGGATATGAACATTCGCAAGTTATTGGGCTTTTTAAGGCTATATGGATGGTTCAACGGTAGGAACTAGAAGGCTTCTTCCTTCTTCTGTTTCTGTGGTATCACAATGGACGAAAACGTCTAAGTGAGTCTGATGGCAGACTGACACTTAAACCTAACCTAACTATTGTCAAATTTTGTCAAAATTTTGTTTGTTTTGGTTATATTCTCACGATTTCTTTTTATTGTCAATTTCATTTCTATAGGAAACTTTGTCAAATTTTCTGTCTGAAAATTCGTTATGTTCACTTAAGCACAATTTTGAAAAAAACACACATTTCACAATAAATAACTTTAATCATGTGAGAAATGTCTAAAAAGCACCATCCACCTACAGACTTACGACAATTCCATTGGGAGCAATATTGCTCCCATTAACAGAGCAACCCTCAAAAATTTCACACAAGCCAAAATACTTCTAAATTCACAAACATCCCCAATCTCACTCTCTTATTTTTAATTCTTCAAAAAAAAAAACAGAAACTTCAAAGTGACCAAATGCAATATTTGTTTGTGAGAGTGTAACAATGCACCAATGAATTCTCTGGAGAGCAAAAAGATGGATGAGAAAGTAATTGGCCCTTTTTAATTCATTTAGTCATTTTACCCATACCGCCGCCGACAGCAACACCAAGCTGCACGTGTGTGTCTGTGTGTGTGTGTGTGTGTGTATGGTCTTAACGGATGATTACGTGTGTGATTGGTGTTTTAGTGCAATTTCGGCGATTACACGCGTTACAATAAGAGATAAACTCAAGGGGACTATAGCGGTGGCAGGGAGAGGTAGTACATACATACATACATATACTTTCAAGTGTTTGCTGGGGCGTTTTTAAATGGAGATAAAATTATATGCAATAGGAAGTAGAGCACAAAGGTTGCAATAAAGAAGAGTTGACAAAATACCAATAGAAACTAAATTTTATGAATATTCACCGAATAGAAATGAAATTTTGACAAATTTTTACTTTGAAAAAATATTCTATATGAATGAGATTTTGTTAAAAGATTTCCATAAAAATAAGATTCTGTTAAAATATTCCTAAAAAAATAAAATTTCGTCAAAATTTCCTATGAAAATGAAATTTAGACAAAATTTCTTATAAAAACGAAATTTGTACCAAATTTCGTAAAGAAACAAAGTTTTGTTGTTGGATTTATTTGTCCAACTGAAACCAATATAGGCTTCGATTTTGTTTCTATTTAAAATAGAAAGTAAAATAAAAACCCCTTTTTTAAAAAGTTTTTGGCAAAATGTGATTGCGATTAATGCATTGGGCAGGCTACATAGATCGCGATTTCGAAGCTAACCAAGCTTCATTCTCAGTCCGCTTTGTCCCAAAAAGATTACATGCATTGTGTGTGTTGCTGATGCTAGATGTTCCCTTTAAATCAGAGATATTGACGGTTGGCTCAGATAGCCGAGTGTTTGGGGGTACGCCCTCAAGTAACCTCCTGAACTGAACTTCATTTCTGACTATGGTAATATAGAGCTCGAATGAATGGTATTAATGAGTAAAGATCGAATTTGATATCTAATTTCAGGGCAAAGTGTCGGTGGGCGCCCCATCCCAAAACACCTTCCAAACGGTTCACATTTACCGACCATGGCAATAAGGGGCTCAAATAAATATCGATATTTGAGTCGGAATGTCTGAGGTGCCATCCCTCCCCTAAAAAGCACTTCTCATTAGCCTAATTTTCAAAAACACCAGATCTCGGAGATTGGTAATGCAATTTGTTCGAAATTTTTTGGCACTCTTACAGTTACCTAAAACAAAACAAGGTTTTTATTGTTGGGGTCGGGTGCCTAGGGGGCCACACAAAACTCGGAAAATGGATATATAGAGCAATGACGACAACATAGGGTTAAAACGAAAGGTGCTTGAGAGAGAAAAAAAAAAACGAAGAGCCATGAGTTTGACGAAGACCCTGGGGTCCACTCAACCCTCAAACTGAACTTATTTACCGATCATACAAATAAGGGGCTCATATAAAATGTGTTTGAAAGTGGAGCCCGAAGCTTAGATTTGCTTTAAGGGCCAAGTGTCTTGGGGGCCATCCCATCCCGAAATACCCGGTAAATAGGAAATATTTACCAAAGTGGAAATATAAGACCCAAAAGAGTAGGAGTATTTTTGCCAGCATTAAGAGGGAATAAGCACCGCTTTAAATTGTTTTCCAATGTTCTCGCCAGAATTCGAACGCAGGCGTTAGCGGACAAGGGGTACAGTGGCACGAATTCGATATCCACATTAAGGGTGATGTGCCCCCACCCTAATAAGGCATTAGAGAGTTTAATAAAGGGGAGCGCAGCGGGCCCTTTCGGCCAGTTTTCTATCGAAATGAAATTTTGACAAATCCTATAGAAATGATATTTTGACAAAATGTCCTATAGAAAGAAATTTTGACAAAATTTCCTATAGAAATGAGATTTTGACAAAATTTCCTAACGAAGTGAAATCTTGACAAAATTTCCTTTAGAACTGAAATTTTGACAAAATTTCCTATAGAAATGAAATTTTGACAAAATTTCCAATAGAAATGAAATTTTGACAAAATTTCCTATAGAAATGAAATTTTGACAAAATTTCCTATAGAAATGAAATTTTGACAAAATTTCCTATAGAAATGAAATTTTGACAAAATTTCCTATAGAAATGAAATTTTGACAAAATTTCCTATAGAAATGAAATTTTGACAAAATTTCCTATAGAAATGAAATTTTGACAAAATTTCCTATAGAAATGAAATTTTGACAAAATTTCCTATAGAAATGAAATTTTGACAAAATTTCCTATAGAAATGAAATTTTGACAAAATTTCCTATAGAAATGAAATTTTGACAAAATTTCCTATAGAAATGAAATTTTGACAAAATTTCCTATAGAAATGAAATTTTGACAAAATTTCCTATAGAAATGAAATTTTGACAAAATTTCCTATAGAAATGAAATTTTGACAAAATTTCCTATAGAAATGAAATTTTGACAAAATTTCCTATAGAAATGAAATTTTGACAAAATTTCCTATAGAAATGAAATTTTGACAAAATTTCCTATAGAAATGAAATTTTGACAAAATTTCCTATAGAAATGAAATTTTGACAAAATTTCCTATAGAAATGAAATTTTGACAAAATTTCCTATAGAAATGAAATTTTGACAAAATTTCCTATAGAAATGAAATTTTGACAAAATTTCCTATAGAAATGAAATTTTGACAAAATTTCCTATAGAAATGAAATTTTGACAAAATTTCCTATAGAAATGAAATTTTGACAAAATTTCCTATAGAAATGAAATTTTGACAAAATTTCCTATAGAAATGAAATTTTGACAAAATTTCCTATAGAAATGAAATTTTGACACAAAATTTCCTATAGAAAGAAATTTTGACCAAATTTCATATAGAAATGAAATTTGACAAAATTTCCTATAGAAATGAAATTTTGACAACATTTCTTATAAAATGAAATTTTGACAAAATTTCCTATAGAAATGCAATTTTGACAAAATTTCCTATAGAAATGAAATTTTGACAAAATTTCCTATAGAAATGAAATTTTGACAAAATTTCCTATAGAAATGAAATTTTGACAAAATTTCCTATAGAAATGAAATTTTGACAAAATTTCCTATAGAAATGAAATTTTGACAAAATTTCCTATAGAAATGAAATTTTGACAAAATTTCCTATAGAAATGAAATTTTGACAAAATTTCCTATAGAAATGAAATTTTGACAAAATTTCCTATAGAAATGAAATTTTGACAAAATTTCCTATAGAAATGAAATTTTGACAAAATTTCCTATAGAAATGAAATTTTGACAAAATTTCCTATAGAAATGAAATTTTGACAAAATTTCCTATAGAAATGAAATTTTGACAAAATTTCCTATAGAAATGAAATTTTGACAAAATTTCCTATAGAAATGAAATTTTGACAAAATTTCCTATAGAAATGAAATTTTGACAAAATTTCCTATAGAAATGAAATTTTGACAAAATTTCCTATAGAAATGAAATTTTGACAAAATTTCCTATAGAAATGAAATTTTGACAAAATTTCCTATAGAAATGAAATTTTGACAAAATTTCCTATAGAAATGAAATTTTGACAAAATTTCCTATAGAAATGAAATTTTGACAAAATTTCCTATAGAAATGAAATTTTGACAAAATTTCCTATAGAAATGAAATTTTGACAAAATTTCCTATAGAAATGAAATTTTGTCAAAATTTTCTATAAAAATTAAAATTTGACAAAATTTCCTATAGAAATGAAATTTTGACAAAAATTTCCAGTTGAAATGAAATTTTGACAAAATTTCCTATAGAAATGAAATTTTGACAAAATTTCCTATAGAAATGAAATTTTTGACAAAATTTCCTATAGAAATGAAATTTTGACAAAATTTCCTATAGAAATGAAATTTTGACAAAATTTCCTATAGAAAGAAATTTTGACAAAATTTCATATAGAAATGAAATTTTGACAAAATTTCCTATAGAAATGAAATTTTGACAACATTTCTTATAAAATGAAATTTTGACAAAATTTCCTATAGAAATGAAATTTTGACAAAATTTCTATAGAAATTAAATTTTGACAAATTTCCTATAGAAATGAAATTTTGACAAAATTTCCTATAGAAATGAAATTTTGACAAAATTTCCTATAGAAATGAAATTTTGACAAAATTTCCTATAGAAATGAAATTTTGACAAAATTTCCTATAGAAATGAAATTTTGACAAAATTTCCTATAGAAATGAAATTTTGACAAAATTTCCTATAGAAATGAAATTTTGACAAAATTTTCCTATAGAAATGAAATTTTGACAAAATTTCCTATAGAAATGAAATTTTGACAAAATTTCCTATAGAAATGAAATTTTGTCAAAATTTCCTATAGAAATGAAATTTTGACAAAATTTCCTATAGAAATGAAATTTTGACAAAATTTCCTATAGATATGAAATTTTGACAAAATTTCCTATAGAAATGAAATTTTGACAAAATTTCCTATAGAAATGATATTTTGACAAATTTCCTATAGAAATGAAATTTTGACAAAATTTCCAATAGAAATGAAATTTTGACAAAATTTCCTATAGAAATGAAATTTTGTCAAAATTTCTATAGAAATGAAATTTGACAAAATTTCCTATAGAAATGAAATTTTGACAAAATTTCCTATAGATATGAAATTTTGACAAAATTTCCTATAGAAATGAATTTTGACAAAATTTCCTATAGAAATGAAATTTTGACAAAATTTCCTATAGAAATGAAATTTTGACAAAAATTTCCTATAGAAATGAAATTTTGACAAAATTTCCTATAGAAATGAAATTTTGACAAAATTTCCTATAGAAAGAAATTTTGACAAAATTTCATATAGAAATTGAAATTTTGACAAAATTTCCTATAGAAATGAAATTTTGACAAAATTTCCTATAGAAATGAAATTTTGACAAAATTTCCTATAGAAATGAAATTTTGACAAAATTTCCTATAGAAATGAAATTTTGACAAAATTTCCTATAGAAATGAATTTTGACAAAATTTCCTATAGAAATGAAATTTTGACAAAATTTCCTATAGAAATGAATTTTGTCAAAATTTTCAATAAAAATTAAAATTTCCTATAGAAATGAAATTTTGACAAAATTTCCTATAGAAATGAATTTTGACAAAATTTCCTATAGAAAGAAATTTTGACAAAATTTCATATAGAAATGAAATTTTGACAAAATTTCCTATAGAAATGAAATTTTGACAAAATTTCCTATAGAAATTAAATTTTGACAAATTTCCTATAGAAATGAAATTTTGACAAAATTTCCTATAGAAATGAAATTTTGACAAAATTTCCTATAGAAATGAAATTTTGACAAAATTTCCTATAGAAATGAAATTTTGACAAAATTTCCTATAGGAATGAAATTTTGACAAAATTTCCTATAGAAATGAAATTTTGACAAAATTTCCTATAGAAATGAAATTTTGACAAATTTTCCTATAGAAAGAAATTTTGACAAAATTTCATATAGAAATGAAATTTTGACAAAATTTCCTATAGAAATGAAATTTTGACAAAATTTCCTATAGAAATGAAATTTTGACAAATTTCCTATAGAAATGAAATTTTGACAAAATTTCCTATAGAAATGAAATTTTGACAAAAATTTCCTATAGAAATGAAATTTTGACAAAATTTCCTATAGAAATGAAATTTTGACAAAATTTCCTATAGAAATGAAATTTTGACAAAATTTCCTATAGAAATGAAATTTTGACAAAATTTCCTATAGAAATGAAATTTTGACAAAATTTCCTATAGAAATGAAATTTTGACAAAATTCCTATAGAAATGAAATTTTGACAAAAATTTCCTATAGAAATGAAATTTTGACAAAATTTCCTATAGAAATGAAATTTTGACAAAATTTCCTATAGAAATGAAATTTTGACAAAATTTCCTATAGAAATGAAATTTTGACAAAATTTCCTATAGAAATGAAATTTTGACAAAAATTTCCTATAGAAATGAAATTTTGACAAAATTTCCTATAGAAATGAAATTTTGACAAAATTTCCTATAGAAATGAAATTTTGACAAAATTTCCTATAGAAATGAAATTTTGTCAAAATTTTCTATAAAAATTAAAATTTGACAAAATTTCCTATAGAAATGAAATTTTGACAAAATTTCCAATTGAAATGAAATTTTGACAAAATTTCCTATAGAAATGAAATTTTGACAAAATTTCCTATAGAAATGAAATTTTGACAAAATTTCCTATAGAAATGAAATTTTGACAAAATTTCCTATAGAAATGAAATTTTGACAAAATTTCCTATAGAAAGAAATTTGACAAAATTTCATATAGAAATGAAATTTTGACAAAATTTCCTATAGAAATGAAATTTTGACAACATTTCTTATAAAATGAAATTTTGACAAAATTTCCTATAGAAATGAAATTTTGACAAAATTTCCTATAGAAATGAAATTTGACAAAATTTCCTATAGAAATGAAATTTTGACAAAATTTCCTATAGAAATGAAATTTTGACAAAAATTTCCTATAGAAATGAAATTTTGACAAAATTTCCTATAGAAATGAAATTTTGACAAAATTTCCTATAGAAATGAAATTTTGACAAAATTTCCTATAGAAATGAAATTTGACAAAATTTCCTATAGAAATGAAATTTTGTCAAAATTTCCTATAGAAATGAAATTTTGACAAAATTTCTATAGAAATGAAATTTTGACAAAATTTCCTATAGATATGAAATTTTGACAAAATTTCCTATAGAAATGAAATTTTGACAAAATTTCCTATAGAAATGAAATTTGACAAAATTTCCTATAGAAATGAAATTATGTCAAAATTTCCTATAGAAATGAAATTTTGACAAAATTTCCTATAGAAATGAAATTTTGACAAAATTTCCTATAGATATGAAATTTTGACAAAATTTCCTATAGAAATGAAATTTTGACAAAATTTCCTATAGAAATGAAATTTTGACAAAATTTCCTATAGAAATGAATTTTGACAAAATTTCCTATAGAAATGAAATTTTGAACAAAATTTCCTATAGAAATGAAATTTTGACAAAATTTCCTATAGAAATGAAATTTTGACAAAATTTCCTATAGAAAGAAATTTTGACAAAATTTCATATAGAAATGAAATTTTGACAAAATTTCATATAGAAATGAAATTTTGACAAAATTCCTATAGAAATGAAATTTGACAAAATTTCCTATAGAAATGAAATTTTGACAAAATTTCCTATAGAAATGAAATTTTGACAAATTTCCTATAGAAATGAAATTTTGACAAAATTTCCTATAGAAATGAAATTTGACAAAATTTCCTATAGAAATGAAATTTTGACAAAATTTCCTATAGAAATGAAATTTTGACAAAATTTCCTATAGAAATGAAATTTTGACAAAATTTCCTATAGAAATGAAATTTTGACAAAATTTCCTATAGAAATGAAATTTTGACAAAATTTCCTATAGAAATGAAATTTTGTCAAAATTTTCTATAAAAATTAAAATTTCCTATAGAAATGAAATTTTGACAAAATTTCCTATAGAAATGAAATTTTGACAAAATTTCCTATAGAAAGAAATTTTGACAAAATTTCATATAGAAATGAAATTTTGACAAAATTTCCTATAGAAATGAAATTTTGACAAAATTTCCTATAGAAATTATTTTGACAAAATTTCCTATAGAAATGAATTTGACAAAATTTCCTATAGAAATGAAATTTTGACAAAATTTCCTATAGAAATGAAATTTTTGACAAAATTTCCTATAGGAATGAAATTTTGACAAAATTTCCTTATAGAAATGAAATTTTGACAAAATTTCCTATAGAAATGAAATTTTGACAAAATTTCCTATAGAAATGAAATTTTGACAAAATTTCCTATAGAAATGAAATTTTGACAAAATTTCCTATAGAAATGAAATTTTGTCAAAATTTCCTATAGAAATGAAATTTTGACAAAATTTCCTATAGAAATGAAATTTTGACAAAATTTCCTATAGATATGAAATTTTGACAAAATTTCCTATAGAAATGAAATTTTGACAAAATTTCCTATAGAAATGAAATTTTGACAAAATTTCCTATAGAAATGAAATTTTGACAAAATTTCCTATAGAAATGAAATTTTGACAAAATTTCCTATAGAAAGAAATTTTGACAAAATTTCATATAGAAATGAAATTTTGACAAAATTTCCTATAGAAATGAAATTTTGACAAAATTTCCTATAGAAATGAAATTTTGACAAAATTTCCTATAGAAAGAAATTTTGACAAAATTTCCTATAGAAATGAAATTTTGACAAAATTTCCTATAGAAATGAAATTTTGACAAAATTTCCTATAGAAATGAAATTTTGACAAAATTTCCTATAGAAATGAAATTTTGACAAAATTTCCTATAGAAAATGAAATTTTGACAAAATTTCCTATAGAAATGAAATTTTGACAAAATTTCCTATAGAAATGAAATTTTGACAAAATTTCCTATAGAAATGAAATTTTGACAAAATTTCCTATAAAATGAAATTTTGACAAAATTTCCTATAGAAGAAATTTGTCAAAATTTCCTATAGAAATGAAATTTTGACAAAATTTCCTATAGAAATGAAATTTTGACAAAATTTCCTATAGATATGAAATTTTGACAAAATTTCCTATAGAAATGAAATTTTGACAAAATTTCCTATAGAAATGAATTTTGACAAAATTTCCTATAGAAATGAAATTTTGACAAAATTTCCTATAGAAAGAAATTTTGACAAAATTTCATATAGAAATGAAATTTTGACAAAATTTCCTATAGAAATGAAATTTTTGACAACATTTCTTATAAAATGAAATTTTGACAAAATTTCCTATAGAAATGCAATTTTGACAAAATTTCCTATAGAAATGAAATTTTGACAAAATTTCCTATAGAATGAAATTTTGACAAAATTTCCTATAGAAATGAAATTTTGACAAAATTTCCTATAGAAATGAAATTTTGACAAAATTTCCTATAGAAATGAAATTTTGACAAAATTTCCTATAGAAATGAAATTTTGACAAAATTTCCTATAGAAATGAAATTTTGACAAAATTTCCTATAGAAATGAAATTTTGACGAAATTTCTATAGAAATGAAATTTTGACAAAATTTCCTATAGAAATGAAATTTTGACAAAATTTCCTATAGAAATGAAATTTTGACAAAATTCCCTATAGAAATGAAATTTTGACAAAATTTCCTATAGAAATGAAATTTTGACAAAATTTCCTATAGAAATGAAATTTTGACAAAATTTCCTATAGAAATGAATTTTGACAAAATTTCCTATAGAAATGAAATTTTGACAAAATTTCCTATAGAAATGAAATTTTGACAAAATTTCCTATAGAAATAAATTTTGACAAAATTTCCTATAGAAATGAAATTTTGACAAAATTTCCTATAGAAATGAAATTTTGACAAAATTTCCTATAGAAATGAAATTTTGACAAAATTTCCTATAGAAATGAAATTTTGACAAAATTTCTATAGAAATGAAATTTTGACAAAATTTCCTATAGAAATGAAATTTTGACAAAATTTCCTATAGAAATGAAATTTTGTCAAAATTTTCTATAAAAATTAAAATTTGACAAAATTTCCTATAGAAATGAAATTTTGACAAAATTTCCAATTGAAATGAAATTTTGACAAAAATTTCCTATAGAAATGAAATTTTGACAAAATTTCCTATAGAAATGAAATTTTGACAAAATTTCCTATAGAAATGAAATTTTGACAAAATTTCCCTATAGAAATGAAATTTTGACAAAATTTCCTATAGAAATGAAATTTTGACAAAATTTCCTATAGAAAGAAATTTTGACAAAATTTCATATAGAAATGAAATTTTGACAAAATTTCCTATAGAAATGAAATTTTGACAACATTTCTTATAAAATGAAATTTTGACAAAATTTCCTATAGAAATGAAATTTTGACAAAATTTCCTATAGAAATTAAATTTTGACAAAATTTCCTATAGAAATGAAATTTTGACAAAATTTCCTATATAAATGAAATTTTGACAAAATTTCCTATAGAAATGAAATTTTGACAAAATTTCCTATAGAAATGAAATTTTGACAAAATTTCCTATAGAAATGAAATTTTGACAAAATTTCCTATAGAAATGAAATTTTGACAAAATTTCCTATAGAAATGAAATTTTGACAAAATTTCCTATAGAAATGAAATTTTGACAAAATTTCCTATAGATATGAAATTTTGACAAAATTTCCTATAGATATGAAATTTTGACAAAATTTCCTATAGAAATGAAATTTTGACAAAATTTCTTATAGAAATGAAATTTTGACAAAATTTCCTATAAAATTGTATAAAAATCAATTTGTGTTTGTTTGTCGGTTTGTTTATTTGTATGTTTGTTTGTGTGTTTTCAAAGATGGTGCTTAATTTTCCCGTGGTGAAAATAGGGTACTACATTTTTTGATATCCGAAGAGGGGCGGACCCTCCCCCTTACCCTAATTTTCAGAAACGCCAGATCTCTGAGATGGGTGGTGTGATTTAAGCAAAATTTTGTGAGCTCTTTTATAGTAACCTAGAAACAAAAATTTGGAATCTAAATTTCGGATGGGGTACCTGAGGGGCCGCCCCATCCTAAAATCCATAAAATATATATATAGACCAATCACGACAATATGGGACTCAAATGAAAGGTATTTAAGATAAGAAAACGTATCTGATATCCATTTGTCGGACCAAGTGTTTGAGGGACCACCCCAATCCCAAAAACACCGGACATATTTACCCACGATGGCAATATTGGACTCAAATGAAAGGTATTTACGAGTAGGGTAGGAATATGATATTCACATGTGGGACCAAGTTCCTGGGGGTCCAATCTCCCCAAAACAGCCCCTAAACATGACTTTTTTACTCACCATGGCAATATGGGGCTTAAATATTCTGAGTGTAGAACTCGAATCGAATTGAGTGTAGAACTCAAATCTGATATCCAAATGCGGGACCAAGTATTTGGGGGGCCGTCCCCAAAAACATTCCTCAAAGGACACAAATTTACGACCATAGCAATATGGGGCTCAAATGAGAGGTATTTGTGAGTATAGCACGAATTTGATATCAATATTCGGGAAACAGTCTATGGGGCCACCCCACGACCATAACACCACTCAAATTGGACTTATTTGCTGACCGTTGCAATATGGGACTAAAATAAGAGGGATTTTAGAGTTGAACACGAATCTGATATATATTATCAAGGCCAAGTCACGCCCCATCCCCCAAAACACCCCCAAACCGGTCATATTTGCCGACTATGGAAATATGGAGCTCAAATGGAAGGTATTTGAGATTAGACCACGAATCTGATAACAACATTCGTGACCAACTATTTAGGGGACTTCCGACCCCGATAACCATCCCCTAATAGGGCGTATTTGCGCACCATGACAATTTTGGTCTTAATGAGAGCGGAACTCGATATAGTTTTTAGGGCCCATACCTCAAACCGGACATATTTGCAGACTTTTGCAATAAGGCGTTCAAATGAAAGGTTCATATAAATTATATTTGAGAGTAGAGAACTATGCTGATTTATTTTCAGGGCTAATTAGGGGGAGCACCCAACTCCCTAAAACACCCTTAAATCGGACATATTTACCGACCATGTAAATGTGGGGCTCAAATGAAAGGTATTGGGCAGTAGAGAACAATATTGATACTGACCTTCCCAATATGGGCCACAAATAAAAGGTATCTGGTAGTAGAATACGAATCTGATATCCAAATGTGGGACCAAGTATTTGGGGCACCCAGCATGGCAATATGTGGCTCAAATGAAAGGTATTTGGGAGTAGAGCACGAAATTGATACCCACTTTCCGGAACACGTTTCTGGGGGTCCAAACCACCAACTAAACCCACGAAGCACTACACTGGGAACCTTCCCTCTTTCAAACTCCCCATGGGCACATCAGGCTGAAATAAAGTCTTTTAAGAATGGAGGCCACCGCAATGCATATGACGCTGAACGCCTGGGTTCTAATCCTGACGACACCATCAGAAAAAATGTTCGGCGGTGGTTTTCCCCTCCTACATTTATGAGATACTATGCCATGTAAAACTTCTCTCCAAAGAGGTGCGAGACGCCGTTCGCTTTTAGCTTAAACTTGAATCGGACTGCAGTCATTGATATGTGAGAAGTTCGCCCATAGAAGTTTTTCCATATAATATAAAAGAAGGCGAAGCGGATTGGGCCCGGTTCAGCTAGTTTCGTATTGCAATGAAATTTTGACAAAAATCCTTCAAAATTTAAATTTTGACAAGAGTTGCTTTAGATTTTTATACCCACCACCATAGGATGGGGGATATACTAATATAGTCATTCCGTTTGTAACATCTCGAATTATTGACCTGAGTCCTTATAAAGTATATATATTCTTGATCGTCTTGACATTCGACAGTCGATCTAGCCATATCCGTCCGTCCGTCCGTTTATCAAATTAACGATGGCGTTCGAATGAATAAAGATATCCTCTTGAAATTTTGCCCAGATACTTCTTATCGATGTAGGTCGTTGAGGATTGCAAATGTGTCATATCGGTTTAGATTTTGATATAGCCCCATATAAACCGATCCCCAATTTTGACTTCTTGAGCCTTAATTTTCATCCGATTTGGCTGAAATTTGGCACAAGGACTTGGATTCTGACTTCCAACATCAAAGTCGAGTATGATCCAATCGGTCTATACACTGAAAAAGCCCCCATACACACCGATTCCTGGATTGCGCAGATACTTCTTATCGATGTAGGTGGTTGAGGATTGCAAATGGGTCATATCGGTTTAGATTTTGATATAGCCCCCATGTTAACCAATCCCCAGTTTTGACTTGACTTTCAGCCCCTAGAGATCTCAAGTTTCTTCCGATTTGACTGAAATTTGGGACAAAGACTTGGAATCTGACTTCCAACATCAAAGCCGAGTATGATCCGATCGATCTATATACTGAAATAGCCCCCATAGAAACCTGAGGCACTAGAAACCTCAGTTTTCTTTCGATTTGGCTGAAGCTTGGCACAAAGACTTCTGCTATGGCTTCCAATAATCATGCTAACTATGATCCGAATCGGTCCATAACCTGATACGCAAATTTGCCCATGAACATTCTTCTAAGGAATTGGGGTCTACTAATGATAAGGGGCCTTCCTTTTATAGCCGAGCCCTTTGGGGAGAAGTTTAAACACGGCATTGTACCTCACAAATGTTGCCAGCATTAGGAGGGGAAAACCACCGCTGACAATTTTTTCTGATAGTCTCGCCAGGATTCGAACCCAGACGTTCAGAAGTTTTAACACGGCATTGTACCTCACAAATCTTGCCAGCATTAGGAGGGGAAAACGACCGCTGAAAATTTTTTCTGATGGCTTCGCCAGGAATCGAACCCTGACGTTCAGAAGTTTTAACACGGCATTGTACCTCGCAAATGTTACCACCGCTGAAAATTTTTTCTGATGGCTTCGCCAGGATTCGAACTCAGATGTTCAGAAGTTTTAACACGGCATTGTACCTCACAAATGTTGCCAGCATTAGGAGGGGAAAACCACCGCTGAAATTTTTTTTCTGATGGTCTCGCCAGGAATCGAACCCAGATGTTCAGAAGTTTTAACACGGCATTGTACCTCCCAAATGTTGCCAGCATTAGGAGGGGAAAACCGCCGCTGAAAATTTTTTTTGATGGTCACGCCAGAAATCGAACCCAGATGTTTAGAAGTTTTAACACGGCATTGTACCTTACAAATGTTGCCAGCGTTAGGAGGGGAAAACCACCGCTGAAAATTTTTTCTGATGGTCTCGCCAGGATTCGAACCCAGACGTTCAGAAGTTTTAACACGGCATTGTACCTCCCAAATGTTGCCAGCATTAGGAGGGGAAAACCGCCGCTGAAAATTTTTTTTGATGGTCACGCCAGGAATCGAACCCAGGTGTTCAGCGTCATAGGCGGTGCTACGGTGGCCCCCCATAAACTGATATAGTCCCCATATAAACCCATGCCCGAATTGATTTTTGAATTTTTAACACAAAGACTTCTGTTACGACCTCCAGCATCTGTGTCAAGTATGATCCGAATCAACCTATAACTGATATAGGACCCCTTAAATACCGAATGCCGGAAATTTTTAGCATAATCTATGGTAGTGGGTACTCAAGATTCGGCCCGGCCTGGGGTTAGGTTTAAGTGGCAGTCTGCCATCAGACTTAGACGTTTTCGTCCATTGTGATACAATAGGAGCAGAAGAAGGAAGATGCCTTCTAGGAAGATGCCTTCTAGGAAGATGCCTTCTAGGAAGATGCCTTCTTGGAAGATGCCTTCTAGGAAGATGCCTTCTAGGAAGATGTCTTCTAGGATGATGCCTTCTAGGAAGATGCCTTCTAGGAAGATGCCTTCTAGGAAGATGCCTTCTAGGAAGATGCCTTCTAGGAAGATGCCTTCTAGGAAGATGCCTTCTAGGAAGCTGCCTTCTAGGAAGATGTCTTCTAGGAAGATGCCTTCTAGGAAGATGCCTTCTGGGAAGATGCCTTCTAGGAAGATGCCTTCTAGGAAGATGCCTTCCTGGAAGATGCCTTCTAGTTCCTACCGTTGAAACATCCAGATTGCTTTAAAAAGCCCAATAACTTGCGAATGTGCATATCCGCTAAATCAGACAGGTTCTCAAAGAAATGAGAACCTAAAGTCGAACTCCTTCTGACAGCTAGTGCGGGATACACACATAGAAGGTATTCTATAGTCTCTTCTTCCTCAATGTCCTTCAGTTTGCCAGCATGGACAACCTCAGCACTTTTTTGCTTGTTACATTATTAAGATTTGGGGGATTCTGATGCATTTGATCACTTGACTTTTTCACACCCTATGAAATCAATTTTTTTTTTTGGAAAAAATAAACAGTAACAAGACAAAATCATAATTTATTATTCTTTTTGTCATAGTCAATTAAGTTTTTGTTAACATGTGCCCTTCTCTGTCCGTCCGTCTGAAACAGACGTCATTTTAAGACCTCATGCCCATTCAGATAATTGCGTTGCTTGCATTTCAAACGTTTGAGGTGGTATTTATTAGCATATTTAATTAAATTAAAACAAGTCAACATACACTCATACCCACAGCCACACAGACACACGCACACATTGACACACATTCATATATTGATCTGTAGGCATTATTAGCAAGTAAAATGTTATGAATTAAAAATCAAACAGCATAAAATAGCAGTCAAGTGAAAATTCTCTCATAATTGCAGTACAATGTGGGGGATTATATTTGATTTTCATAGAAAATATCGATTATAATTAAATTGAAAAAAAAACGAAATTCTTTCAAACTTTTGTTGAAATATGTGAATTAGAAATTGTACAAAATTATTGGGTTGCCCAAAAAGTAATTGCGGATTTTTTAAAAGAAAGTAAATGCATTTTTAATAAAACTTAGAATGAACTTTAATCAAATATACTTTTTTTACACTTTTTTTCTAAAGCAAGCTAAAAGTAACAGCTGGTAACTGACAGAAGAAAGAATGCAATTACAGAGTCACAAGCTGTGAAAAAATTTGTCAACGCCGACTATATATATATATGAAAAATCCGCAATTACTTTTTGGGCAACCCAATATCTCCGTCTCCGAATACTTAGCCCTAAAAAAAAAATTAGCATTGTGCTCTACTCTTAAATATCATTTATTTAAACCCCATATTGCCATTGGTTTAATGGGAGTTTATTGGATGAGGCGTCCCCAAACACTTAGCTCCAAAATTGGTTATCAAATTCGTTTTCTAATCTAAAATTTGAGCCACATATTGCCATGGTCGGTCAATTTGTAGTCTTTGGAGGGTTTTTTGGGGCAAAATACATGGTCTCACATTTGTATGGGTTGCCCAAAAAGTAATTGCGGATTTTTCATATAGTCGGCGTTGACAAATTTTTTCACAGCTTGTGACACTGTAATTGCATTCTTTCTTCTGTCAGTTATCAGCTGTAACTTTTAGCTTGCTCTAGAAAAAAGAGTGTAAAAAAGTATATTTGATTAAAGTTCATTCTAAGTTTTATTAAAAATGCATTTACTTTCTTTTAAAAAATCCGCAATTACTTTTCGGGCAACCCAATATATCAGATTCGTATTCTACTTCCAAATACCTTTATTTCAGCCCCATATTGCGATGGTCAGTAAATAATTGCTGTTTAAGGGTAAAACATTGGTACCGAAAGTGGGTATCAATTTCGTGCTCTACTCCCGGTCGGTAAATATGTACGATAAAGGGGTGTTTTGGGGAGTGGGATGGTCCCCCCAACCACTTAGCCCTGAAAGTATATCAACGTCGTGCTCTACACTGAGACATCATTTATATGAAACCCATATTACCATTGGCTTCAAAATTGGATATCAAATTCGTTTTCTAATCTCCATTAGCATTCATTTAAACCTCTTATTGACAAAGTCAGCAAATATGTCCGGTTTCGGGTATGGGCCCTAAAAACTATCAATATCGAACTCCACTCTCTTTAAGGCCCAAATTGTCATGGTGAGCAAATACGTCCTATTTGGGGGTTGTTATGGTGGTGGGTCGTCCCGAATGTTGATATCAGATTCGTGGTCTACTTCCAAATTAAATTTCATCAGCATGTGTTTCGAAGACTGCAAAGCACAACAACAGCTTTGCATGCCATCACCACACACATTTGCCGTGGCTTCAAACAGCCCAGGCCATGTGATAGGACGGTCCTCGTGGTACTGGACCTATCGAAGGCATTCGTGGTCTACTACCAAATTAAATTTCATTTGAGTCCTATAATCTACAAACATGTCCGGTTTGGGAGATGGGGCGGTCACTCAGCGACTTGGACCTGAAAATATATATCAGATTCGTGTTCCACTCTAAAATACCTCTTCCTCCCCATATTGAAATGGTCAGCAAATACGCCCTTTTTCGGTGGTGTCATGGGAGTGAGGTGGCGCCATAGACACTTTTCCCGAATATTGATATCACATTCGAGCTTTACTCCGAAAGACCTTTCATTTGAGCCCCAATATTGCTATGGTCGTAGATTTGTCCTATTTGGGGGTGTTTTGGGGAAAGGATGGACCCCAGAAACTTGGTCCCACATTTGGATGTCAGAATCGTATTCTACTCGCAAATACTTCTCATTTGAGTCCCATATTGCCATGGTCGGTAAATATGTCCGATTTAGGGAAGTTTTTTAGGGGAGGGGGTTGGGATGGTCGAAAATTGAATGTCAGATAGGTTTTCTAATCTTAAATACCTTTCATTTGAATCCCATATTGTCGTGATCGTTCTATATATATATTTGGTAGGTTTTGGGTTAGGGCGTCCCCCTAGGTACCCCATCCGGAATTTGGATACCAAATTTTTGTTTTTGGGTTACTATAAGAGATCACACAAAATTTCGCTTAAATCGCATCAACTATCTCCCAGATCTGGCGTTCCTGAAAATTAGGGAAAGGGGGAGGGTCCGCCCCCCCTTCAGAAATCAAAAATGTACTAACCTATTTTCACCACGGGATCATTATGCACCATTTAAAGAAAATCGGTTCCAGCCGTTTTTGAGTCTATACGGAACAAACAAACAAACAACAATTGATTTTTATATATATATATATAGATTTAGCCGATAGTTGGTGGGGGAATTTGAAGGACATCATGTACCAATTGAATGCTAATTGAAACTCGTAGGACCTCAAGAACTCAAAAGTATGAATCAATATAGCCTAAAGTTAAGTTAGGCTGGAGTCGCAGTCTATTATCTAAATAGACTCACTAAGACTATTTTAGTCCATTGTTGTCCACAGTAGTGCAGACCCGGCCTTTGGTGGGTATCAAACCCGGCAATCTACCAACTAGGCTACCGGGGCGACTAATTTACGCTTATTTTACTTTCAAATTGTTAACCAAATCGGTTAAACACGAAAGTTTCTTGGGGCTCCCTAATTAAAATAGAAGTATCGGTTTATAAAGAGCTATACCGAAATCTGCATCGATATGATCCCAATGAATACCTAAATGACCTGTTCTTCAAGCTTCTCTGCAAAATTTCATTTGAATTGCTCTATTCGTTCGAACGCTATCTTGCTTTCCGCCGAATCCTGCTCTGTTTACAGGACTCTCTGGATTACGAGGAGGTGCAGCAGCTCGCCAGAAATTTCCTTTGCATCCCCTGATTTCCTGAGTGACGTATCCTGGCAAGCCGTCATCTCTTTGGGGTCAGACCACCTCCCCATAATTCTCACCATCGACCGGCGACCCAACTTCATAACCTCTGAGCGCCGGACGTTAATTAATCAGAAGAAATCCGATTGGGCTGGCTTCAGAGAGTATACCAATCCCCACTTCAGTGAACTGCCACCCCCTCGGATGTGCTAGTTGCCGAAAGGAAATTCCTAGACATCATTAACGCAGCAGTCGCTCGCTTTATAACAGCCAGTCGAATACCCCAAATGCGGCGCAATTTCCCGGTGCAGGCAGTGGTACTCGCAGACGAGCATGATGGGATTCGTTGTATGGACCCTACTAACCCCAGAATCAGCGAGCTGTATCTGGAAATAAACGGTAATCAACGAACATTAGCGGAATTTGTAGCTGGAACACTTGAAGCAATGTAACTTAGTTACCGGTTTAGGCTGTGGTCTACTGTTAAGTCACTCTCGAACCATGGTAGACGGGATGACAGTACCTTAGTCACTTTTGGCGAAGTAACCGTGACTGATCGGAAGGGATGCGCCAGGTTGTTTAACCGTCAATTTATTGTGTATCCCGAGAGTGACATGGCAAGGAGGAGAGCCATTCGCCGTATCGGTGGTCTCCGAGCCGATGGACATCCATCACAATTTAACGTGGACGAAGTTACGAATGTCATCCGTGGCGCCAAATCATCTAAGGCGTTGGGCCCCGACGGAATCTCTACATTGATGTTGAAGAATCTGGATTCACCTTGAGTTGAACACCCTTCTACTGTCCTCAACCTGTCTTTGAACACTCTTTTAGTTCCCGATGTCTGGAAAATGGGCAGAGTGATCCCGCTACTGAAGCTGGGAAAGGACCCGAGTTTGGGGGAGTCGTACAGACAGATCTCCCTTCTCTCACCAATAGCAAAGACGCTTGAGGCATTACTCCTCCCGCGCAGCGTAGGAGAATTTCCATTCGCCGAGCATCAACATGGATTTCGAAGACTGCAAAGCACAACAACAGCTTTGCATGCCATCACCGCACACATTTGCCGTGGTTTCAATCAGCCCAGGCCATGTGATAGGATGGACCTATCGAAGGCATTCGACACGGTCAGCCATGTCAAATTATTTGAGGACATCGCCAACACGTCCCTCCAGCCAGGCCCGAAACGATGGGTCGCGAATTATCTGTGTGGTCGCCAGTCATTTATGGAATTTAGGGATAAGAAGTCGAAGCACCGTAGAGTGAAACAGGGAGTTCCCCAGGTGGGATGATATCTCCGACACTGTTTAACCTCCACCTATCCTCCATTCCACCCCCTCCAGACGGCATAGAGATCGTATCATATGCGGACGATTGTACGATCATGGCATCATGCCCACCCATTGTTAATATCTGCGATAGGTGGTTGAACGTCTAGAATTTGAAGATATCTTCACCTACAATCTTCACTACAAATACGCGTGAGCTGAATACTAAGCTGACTGTGATGGTCGATGGAGAAATGACTCCGTCCATCAAGTGTCCCAAAATACTTGGCGTCACATTTGAAAGCTCTTACACTTTCTTTCCACAGCCACAGCAATTTGCGATAAAGTCAAAAGTAGAAACAAGGTCCTCAAGTCACTTGCTGGCAGGACTTGGGGTGCAGACAAAGAAAACTTGTTGACCACGTACAAAGCATTTGTTGTTTGTATCTCTTTCGAGACAAGCTCAATGGCCGAAGATTTCTTGGCAATGGGAAAGGAAAGCCAGAGATCCCCACACACGCCAATCACTGTGGGAGGCGTTTCGTCATTTGGTCATATTAGCTCATCATCGGTCATATAGAATGTCAAGGCTTCAAAATTCAATCAATTTAATAAAAAATTGATTGAACCAAATAATTTTTTATTGAAAACGATTTTTATTCCAATAAAATTTTTAATTGAAATTAAAATTGATTTTTTTCTTTCCCTAGGAGGACAAAAAAAAATCTGTTTGTAACACCTCGAAATATTGACCTGAGGCTCTATAAAGTATATATATTCTTGATCGCCTTGAAATTTTGAGTTGATCTAGCAATGGCTATTCTTTTGTCCCTCTGTCTAAAACTCGATATCATTCGAACGAATAAAGTTTTCCGCTTCACATTTTTCACAGATATTTCTTATTGATATAGGCCGTTGAGTATTGTAAATGGGCCATATCCGTTCAGATTTGGATATAGCCCCCATATAAATCGATCCCCAGTTTTGACTTCTTGAGCTTCTAGAGACCTCTATTTTCATTCAATTTGGCTGAAATATGGCACAAGAACTTGGGTTTGGCCTTCCAATAGAAGTGTCGAGTATACTTCGAATCGGTCTATAAACTGATATAGCCCCCATGCAAACCGATACCTGGATTTAATTTCTTGAGCCCCTAGAAGCCTCAGTTTTCATCCGAAGATTTGAACAAGGACTTCCTTTCTGACATCCAACATCAACGCCGAGTATGATCCGGATCGGTCTATAAACTGAATAACCCCCATACAAACTGATCCGCGGATTTGACTTCTTGAGCCTCACAAACCTCAATTTTCATCCGATTTGGTGGAAACTTGGCACAAGGACTTCTGTTTTAACTTCCAACATCATTTCATAGAAATAATTGTCTTAGACCCCACAAAGCATATATATTCTTGATCGCCATGATATTGTAAGTCGATCTAGTCACATCCGTCCGTCTGCGGAAAGCACGCTAACTTTCGAAGAGTAAAGATAGACGCTCGAAATTTTGCACAAATAAGTTGGGTTGGGATTGTAAACGGGAAGGGATGGCCGATGAGTAAATACCCAAAAGGTATTTACCCGGTAAATTGGGTAAATACCCGTGTATTCACCCATTTATACCCAGAAGCTGGGTATTTATAATTTGCAGATATCTTGAGTATAAAAACATTTTTCAAAAATTTTTTGATGATTTCGTATCCTTTGTATATAAACTAGATCTTCTAATCTCATAAAATCGGATTTTAGTTATATATAGCCGCTATATAGACCGATCTCCCGACTTAAAGTCTTGAGGTAATAAATTTCCTTCGATCCATTTTTCGTTCGATTTCGATGAAATTTGGCACAGCGACTTCTGGTAGACCCCTATTCATTTCTGTGAAGTGCGGTTCTGATCGGACTATATTTGGATATAGCTGCTCTTAGACCGACCACCCGATCTCCCGATAAACGGTATTCAGGCCACAAAAGATCCATTTATTACCCGAATTCGACTAAATTTGGCACAGTGTGTTCTGGTGGACCCCTACCCATTCCTGTGAAATGTGGTACAGATCTCCCGATATTGTGTAATGAGCCTATAAAAAGAGCAATTTTTCATCCTATTTCGATGAAATTTGGCACAGAAAGTTCCGGCAACCCTCTAAACCTTTTTGTTGAATATCGTTCAGATCGGACCATATATGGATGTAGCTGCCATAAAGACCGATCTCCCGAAATAGAGTATTGAGTCCATAAAAGAGCATTTTTCATCCGATATTGATGAAATTTGAAACAATCGGTCTATAACCTGCTATATCTTCCATATAAACCAATCTCCGTATTATAGGTATTGAGCCTCTAGAGGGCGTAACTCTTATCCGATTTAAATAAAATTTTCCACAGTGACTTCTCCTATGACCTCTAATATACGTGCCAAATATGGTCTGAATCGGTTCATAACCTTACATAGCTCCCAAATAAATCGACCTCCCGATTTTACTCCTATGGGAGTAATTCTTATGCGATTGGTTGAAATTTGGGACTCTAAAATATTGACCAGCATAATAGTCCACCTTTAATGTTTAACATTTTTTTTTTTAATTTTTTAGAATTTTATCCGTAATTTGCTTCCATAAATATTTTTTTTATTTTATTTTTCTTATTTTTTATTTGTTCGCTCACTTTGATCTCTTACCTGTACTCTTGCTTCGGTCAAATCAATTTTCGTTGCAATCTCTTCACGGGTATAGATGTCGGGGTAGTGGGTCTCTTGAAAAATTTTCTCCAATTCCTTGATTTGGGCAGAACTGAATGTGGTGCGCATTCGTCGTTGTTTTTGTCTATCACTTTGATAAGATAGGGAGTCGGGTTTTAAATCTGCAAAAAAACAGGAAAATGAGAAAAAAAATTAGGAAATGTTTACAAAAAAATCAGTAACCAGGTTACGCCGAGCGGTCAGTTGATATAAAATTTTTTGCATTTTATACCCTCCACCATAGGATGGGGGTATACTAATTTCATCATTCTGTTTGTAACTCCTCGAAATACTCATCTAAGACCCCATAAAGTATACATATTCTTGATCGTGATGACATTTTAATTTGATCTAGCCATGTGCGTCCGCCCGTCCGGCTGTCTGTCAAAAGCACGCTAACGCTTAAAATTTACACGCTCGAAGGAGTAAAGTTAACCGCTTAAAATTTTCCACAAATACTTCCTATTAGTGTTGGTCGGTTCGCACCCATTTGAACATGGCGAGGAAAGTACGATTTGACACTGCTCGGAAGCTTGACATTGAAAAGCTGCAAACACAACAGATGACAGCGGCATACTCCACTCGACTGACCCAACTGCTTGATGAAAGCACTGCTTGTTCCGATGATATAATGGTGCAGTGGCAAACTATTGCCCACTCCATGGAAAATGCTGCGAAATCCGTACTTGGGTACCGGAAGCCTCCTCCAAGAAACCCATGGTACGACCAAGAGGGTCGAGATGCTACTGAAGCCAAGAATGCGGCATATAGAGCAACCCTGCAATCAGAAGCAACGCGCCAGATGAAGGAGAGGTATCGGGAGAAAAGGAGAGAGAAGAACGTCTATTCCGCAGAAAGAAAAACGAAATAGAAAGACGTGAGTGTGAGCAAATTGAGATGTACAGGAGTCAGAATGAAGTCCGGAAATTCTACCTAAGAATATAAACCAAACCGATGGCTTTGGTGCAGGCACATCCTTCTGCAGAGACAAAGAAGGAAATCTGGTAACTGACACAGATAACATGCTGAGGATATGGAAAGAACATTTTACCCAACTGAAAGTGTCCGATGTTGGCGGCGAAGAGGATACCGCAAAACCAATCCCTGATGATGATATAGAATGTATCCAAGTAGCAGTGACCCGACTAAAGAACAACAAGGCAGCAGGAGCCGACGGGTTACCCGATGAACTATTTAAGACCGGAGGCGACATGCGCATCAGCTTATCTGCGCAATCTGGCTAGAAGAACCCATACCCGATGATTGGAACCTCAGCATACTATGTCCCGTGCACAAGAAAGGAGACAAAACGGAATGTGCCAACTACAGAGGAATAAGTTTCCTCCCCATCGCATACAAGATACTCTCGAGCATACTGTGTGAAAGATTAAAACCTAAAGTCAATGAGATAATTGGGCCCTATCAATGTGGCTTTAGACCCGGTAAATCCACCCTAGACTAGATATTCACACTGCGCCAAATCCTGGAAAAGACCCGAGAAGGACAAATCAACACCTACCACCTCTTTGTTGACTACAAAGCCGCCTTTGATACTCCTTTACGTTCAAAGGTATTTCAAGCCATGTCTGAGTTTGGTATCCCTGCAAAATTAATAAGACTCTGCAGGATGACACTTGCTGATACGCGTTCCTCAGTAAGAATAGGAAAAAATCTCTCCGAACCATTTAATACCAAACGAGGTTTCAGACAAGGAGACAGCCTCTCGTGTGATCTCTTTAACATCCTGCTGGAGAAGATTATACGAGATGCAGAAGTGAATAGATATGGCACACTAATCACAAAAGATCACATGCTACTCGCCTATGCCGACGATATCGATATCATAGGTCGGTCACCGGAAGTTGTAACTGCAGCCTTTGAAAGAATCGAAAGAGAGTCAGTGAAAATGGGTCTAGCAGCAAATGGAGATAAGACAAAATGGATGGTTTCAAATCCCAAGAAGCCTTGCTCACCCAAACAGATAAAGAAAATGGAGAAAGTTGGGAACCACAACTTTGAGACAGTCAGTAACTTTATCTACCTCGGCACCACCGTAACCGAAACGACACCAGTTTTGAGACTAAGCGAAGACTAATACTGGCAAACAGATGCTACTTTGGATTAAGTAGGCAGCTTAGGAACAAGACCACCTTTCAACAGACGAAGACTACACTTTACAAGACACTGATACTACACGTGCTGTTATATGGCTCTGAAGCATGGGTACTTGTGAAAGCAGAGGTGGCAGTGCTTGGAGTATTTGAGAGAAAGATTCTCCTTAAAATATATGGACCAGTTTGCGTTAATGGAGAATATAGGCGACTTATAAACCACGAGCTGTATGACGACGATAGCTTAGTTACACGCATCAAAATACCACGGCTGCGTTGGTCATGTTGTCAGAATGAATGAAGAAA
Organism: Stomoxys calcitrans; assembly: GCF_963082655.1. Lineage (NCBI taxonomy): Eukaryota > Metazoa > Arthropoda > Insecta > Diptera > Muscidae > Stomoxys > Stomoxys calcitrans. The sequence goes on along the minus strand of NC_081556.1, from coordinate 38,596,732 downwards.
CTCCAGCAAAGAAGTCTTTTGAAGGCAAACACGGTGGTACACGCAAACCGGGAAGACCAAAGGCACGATGGAAAGATCAAGTGGTGGGAGACACCTCGAAACTTGGTGTCAGAGATTTTAGAATGAGCGCAGAAGATCGAGGCGGTTGGAACAAATATTCTGTCATAGACAATTAAAGAAAGAAAGAATCGCCGTCGCCACGTCATCAGCATACGCGACCACTTTTACGCCTTTTTTGCTTGCACAGACAATAAAATGGGGTTGCCCAAAAAGTAATTGCGGATTTTTCATATAGTCAGCGTTGACAAATTTTTTCAACGGGTTGTAACTCTGTAATTGCATTCTTTATTCTGTCAGTTATCAGCTGTTATTTTTAGCTTGCTTTCGGAAAAAAGTGTAAAAAAGTATATTTGATTAAAGTTCATTCTAAGTTTTATTAAAAATGCATTTACTTTCTTTTCAAAAATCCGCAATTACTTTTTGGGCAACCCAATATTATTGTTAATGGCTATATGTCGCTACCATTTTGCTTATAGAACTCAGCACCACTTCTACGAAATGTGTTTGGATTTTCTTTGTCACCATGTCGAAGTCAGCACTAGGCTTAATGCGTTTTGACAGTCATTCGGGCGCAAAGCCGAAGTTAGTTCTAGGCTTAAGTTATGAAATTAGGAAGCTTATATTTGATAAAAAAAAAATTTCTTTCTTTTTTATTCATTGTAAGAAAGAAACATTGTTGTAAAGTTGGATTTTCTTTCCCTAGTCTCTCCTCCCCAAGACTCTACTCACATCAAATATAATCAAATCTGAAAAAAGATGTTGCAAATTTAAAAATTCAAACTTGACAAATGCTATGATTGTAATCTCTGAAGCACCGAATAAAAGCAAAAAGAAAAAATCTCGACAAATAGCGACACCAAACAATTTCCATAATTGTATGAATTAATTTAATATTCAAACATATTGGAAGGATGAGCTCCAATCTAACCCACGCACACACACAGATTTTGACATAAACTCTCCCATAAAACTCGCACACACACACACACACACACACATACATACTTACACATATGTTTTTAGATAGGCTTTGATGTTGGCTGCTTATTTTAAGAAGTCTGGGTGTGATGAATGTGTCTGTCTGTCAACCTTAACATGTCTCAGGTAGACCCTTTTCCCCCGCATATCTTGCCTTTTTTTTTTCTTCTCATATTGATGCGGTTGGCATAGGATTTTGAAAACACCAACAGAAATTTCCATATTTCAAAAATTAATTCATTCAAATACTCACTTGAATTCGTACAGCAAGAGCGGCATTTGGTGGCTGGCGCCCAACGCAATGCGATTATACACACAGCGTGTAATTCAAGGCTTATAGAATGGTGTTTTAGTTCCACTTATTTTTAACACTTCAATGGGTTTGGAACATGAAAAGGAAGCCAAAGGGCCTATATCTATATATCTGTGGTGTCCTTTGTACTTTGTGCCGCACAATCCTATTTGCCATAACAAGATGTTGTTATTATTATGTAGTGAGAATTGATAATAAACATACCATGGACATCACCATTACCATTACCTACCACCCAACCTTCCTCCTTCCTCGTTCCTCCATCCGCCTCCACCTCCCCGGCAGTAGATAAAGCACCGTAACATCTCTATCGGCATCAACACTACAACCACCAAGACCACCCATCCGACCTATTCGACACTACCACCACCACCACCATGGCCACCACCACTTCATGATTCATTAAATTGTTTTTATTTGCCATTTCCCTTTTGTTTGTTGTACAATTACTACCATCCATCCAAGCAATCAAGCAGCACACACAGGGCACAAAACAAAACTACACGAAGAGAGTGAGAGGGGGTGGGTTGATTTTTGTTGATTAATCCTGCTGCCAAACCAGCGTACGTACGTACGTACATACAGACAAGGCATACATACCGACAAACACAATAACTTTCTAACTAAATTTACGAGATTCACTTCAGTCAGTAAATTTTGCCTTAATTGTCAATAAATGCAAAGTGTTAAGGTTTGTAGATGCAAATTTCATTAGAAAATAGCAGGCAGATATCTCTCATATCCCGGTTTTTGTTCTAGAGATTTGTTTTTTAAAGTCAAAAATGGTATGGCATGGCGCTGAATACCAACTCTTTGTAGACAAGTTTGAAGACATTACAAATGCCCTCAACATTAGTAAGGGCTTTGGCAGCCACACCTGATAACGGTTTTTGATGCTCTCGGCGGGATTACAGCTCAGGCATTTAGAGTTACAAGCCCAGGCTCACCAAATGCATTCTTATACCCTACACCACTAGTTTGCTCAAGCAATCACCCCAATAATCAGAGAGGCCTGGGATACAAACGCTGTCCCCACTGATAACGGTTTTTGATGCTCTCGGCGGGATTCCAGCTCAGGCATTCAGTGTTACATGCCCAGGCTCACCAAATGCATTCTTATACCCTACGCCACAAGTCTGCTCAAGCGATCACCCCAATAATCAGAGAGTCCTGGGATACAAACGCTGTCCCCACGCAATGGTAGAAGGGGATCATGGTCACAATCCCACAAAGAAGGGTGTCCTCAGTAAAAATGTGGAGCCCGCTGTTGAATAAGGGCATCCCTGAAAAAATCATGACATGAATTAGGGAGCTGTATAAGAATGCTGAAGTTTCAGCCCATTTCAATGGAAAGAGAGAGAGAGCCGACCTTTCGGGAACGACAAAGCAGTGAAGCAGGGTTGCATCCTGTCACCGACGCTATTTTATTGGGTTGCCCAAAAAGTAATTGCGGATTTTTCATATAGTCGGCGTTGACAAATTTTTTCACAGCTTGTGACTCTGTAATTGCATTCTTTCTTCTGTCAGTTATCAGCTGTTACTCTTAGCTTGCTTTAGAAAAAAAGTGTAAAACAGGTATATTTGATTAAAGCTCATTCTAAGTTTTATTAAAAATGCATTTACTTTCTTTTAAAAAATCCGCAATTACTTTTTGGGCAACCAATAAATTTTATTATACTCCGCTGAGGCACCCTATGGCATACGCTGGAGTATTAACGACTTCCTCGGAGACATTGACTACGCGGATGAGATATGCCTTTTTGCGCATCGCTTCGAGCACATAAAGGCGAAACTGGAACGATTGAATGGAAATGCTGCCAAAGTAGGCCTAAGTATAAACAAAGCTAAGACCAAATTGATGAGGATAGGAACATTAAATCTGACACCGCTAACCATAAACCATGTCATTGAAGACGTTGACAACTTCTCCTATGTGGGCAGAAAAAAAAATAACAAAGGACGGAGGATCAGAGGCAGACTTATGCGTACGTAGCAACAAGGCTAGAAGCGCCCTTCTTAAACTCAACAAAGTTTGGAGATGCAGTGACATCTCACATAAAATACTAAAGTCAGGATCATTGACATACAGATTTAGTGTGAGGCAGCCACTGCGGCTATGAGGCTTAAGGTGATGGAAGAATGGATTGAGGATGAGAGCAGCTCATACCATTGCGGTATAATCGAGGCGACGATAGGAAACCTGGAAGGAAGGGAAGAGGTTTCCGATCGGATACCTGAGATGAACTTTGAAGTCGAGTGCGAGGCACTGCTGCCAGAGGCACAGTCTTGGATTGACGGAACCCTAGTATTGCCATCTGGAAGAACATGTTACACGAATGGATCAAAGCTAGAGGACAGTGTGGATCTAGGGGTCTACATTGAGAGCCCAGGAACTGAGATCTGTTTTAGACTGCCTGACCATAATACGGTCCTGCAGGCGGAGATACGGGCGATCACGGAATGCGTGAAGTGGTGTGGTGCTAACGCGAGGACGTCGAGTGTGAACATGTTTACCGACAGTAAAATTGCCATAAGGGCAGTAACAACCAGGACGGTAAGATCACAAACAGTCTTGCAGTGTAAGAAGGAGATTAACGCCTTCTCTGAGAATCGCAAAATCCGCATCGTTTGGGTGTCGGGCCATAACGGAGTAAGGGGAAATGAAAGGGTAAACAATGTGGCGGTGAAGGCTAGAGGACTGCCGTTAATAAACTTGGTTAACCCGCAGCCTTTCGGGTCGACGCAGTTCGAGTTAAGAGAGTGAGCGACGAATACGCATGCAACATTGTGGAACTGCGTAACGGTCGGTAGGACGTCGAAAATCCTATGGGGGGATCCAGATCGTGAGAATACGAGGCTATTACTGAAAGGAAGCAAGAAGGGGGTCAGTATAGCTATGTGTATCATAACGGGACACATAGGACTACGAGCTTACTTATGTAAAATCGGTGCGGCAAGTAGTAGCATATGTAGATGAGACGTTGGAGCATTTCCTTTATAATTGCCCGGCTTTCACTTCCAACAGATACCGGCACTTGGGTGGAGACACAAAACCAGATATGAACCAACTTAGGGGAGTGGTATTGAAAACAATCAAGGATTTTGTAAGTAGCACGGAATTCCTAACTTAAAATTTGCTTTTTAGAACTTACTTAAATCCTTCTTACCCTAAATCCTTCATCCGATATGTTAAACTATCATGACAATATTGGAAAGAAAACTGCAGGCGGTGGAAAAAATGCGGTGGTACAATTGCGGTGTTGGTACGTATCGCCACCGCAATAGTTGCGGTGTTATGTACAGCACACAGATATGAGTGGCGATCGTTTGAATACTCGTACATTCATTTTCATGTGTACAACCACTTTTAAAATCGTCTTTGTCCTTTTTTCAGCGACGCTGCAAAATTAGACCGATAGGACAGCAAAAGTCGCCATATTTTTTGCCGCTGTTTTGACATTTTTTTTCAATAAGGTTTCATGATGGATAGATATAGGAGCCAACAACGAGTCGAAATTGCTTAAAGACATCTAAGTCAAAGGACATCTAAGTCGAAATTTCCTTGCTGCCGAAATTCGGACATCTAAGTCAAAGGACATCTAAGTTGAAATTTCCTTGCTGCCGAAATTCGGAGTCAGTGGCCTCAATATTAAGAGCGCTACGTCCAATTTAGGGATAAGGCTCATTTCTGGCTGAATGGCTTCGTCAACAAGCAAAATTTGCATTATTGGTCAGACAGCAATCCACACGTACTCCATGAGCCATCATTGCATCCCGAAAAAATTACGTTTTGGTGCAGTTTATGGGCCGACGACGTCATTGGGCCGTACTTCTTCCGTAATGATCAAGACCGGCACGTACTGTGAATCGTTACCGTTCAATGGTAACAGAATATTTTTGATCCCAATTGGATGATATGGACTTGGAGGACATGTGGTTCCAACAGGACGGGGGCACAAGTCACACAGCGAATGTTACAATCTATTTGTTGGAAACCAAGTTTGCAGAACGTGTCATCTCACGAAATGGTCCAGTTGATTGCCCGCCTCGTTCGTGCGATTTGATATCGTTAGACTATTTTCTGTGGGGCTCCATCAAGTCTATGGTCTATGCCAAGAAACCAGCGGTGATTGATAACCTTCGTACAAATATCGAACGTGAAATTGCAGCAGTATTGGCCGATTTATGCTTAAAAACTGTCGAAAATTGGGTTCAGCGTCTGGACTTTTGCAAGCGTGTCCGTGGTGGCCATGCAAAAAAAATCGAGTTCCATACTTCATCGAAAGTACTTTCATAGAAATTAAAAATTTGATTGATTTTGAACCGTTTATGTTATGTTGTAATACATCGAAATATTTATCTAAGATCCTATAAAGAGTATATATTCTTTATCGTCATGAAAATTTAAGTCGGTCTAGCCATGTCCGTCCGTCTATCTGTCGAAAGCACGCTGACTTTCGAAGGAGTAAAACTTTTACACAAATACCTTCTATTAGAGTAGGCCAGTTGGAATGATGAAGCCTATATGGGAGACAACCGATCTCCCGATTGCATTCCTTGAACCCCTAGAGATCGAAGTTATTATCTGATTTTGCTAAAATACTCAACGACTTCTCCTAAGACCTGCAACTTATACGTGCCAAATATGGTTTGAATCGGTTCATAACCTGAAATAGCTCCGATATAAACTGATCTCCCGATTGTACTTCTTGAGCCCCTATGGGGCGCAAGTAGACGCTTTTACTTGTTAATATTTAATTTCGTTCCGGAATTTTTTCGAACTTGATATGTTACAAATAGATTTGCGGGGTTTGCGGTGTTTTTTTGCAAACACTCTTCATACCACCGCATTTACAAGAGACACATGAGCATAAGTATTTGCGGTGGTGTATTGCATTAAATCAAACGCCCGGCGATACATGCACACACACATCAGCACCAGGCCATGCGATAGGACTGTACTCGAGGCAGTGGACCTATCGAAGGAATGCAATGGGACCAGTCAGCTATGCTAAACTATTTATGGACAAGGCCAACACGTCCCTCCAGCCAGTTCTGAAACGCTGGGTCGCGAATTGTTGACAGTCATTTGTGGAATTTAAGTCGAAGTCGAAACACCGTTGAGTGAAACAGGGTGTTCCCCAAGGTAGAGTGATATCTCCGGCACTGTTTAACCTCTACCTATGTCTAGCTATGCTACATTCCACCCCCTCCCGACTGTATAGAGATTGTATCATATACGGATGATTGACGATCGTGGCATCAGACCCGTTCCCATTATTGATTATTGTTATATGTCTACCTCAACGAACTTGCCGCTTAGTTCGCTGCAGGAGGTCTGAAAATATCTGCCACCAAATCTTCAGCCATATTGTTCACTACAAATATGCCTGAGGTGAATAATGGAAGTCGATGGAGAAGCGATTCCAACTATCAAGTGTCCCAAAATACTTGGTGTCATATTTGACACATGCCATATGCCACAGCACAAACGTCAAAAGTAGTAGAAACAAGATCACTAAGCCACTGGCCTGCAGCACTTGGGATGCTGACACGGAAACCTTGTTGACCATGTACAAAGCAATTGGCCGGTCTGTGGCAGACTATGCAGTGCTTATAATATTCAGATATGTCAGAATGCCCCTCTTCGAACTGAGACGGGCAGTCTCCACAGTTCTTATGTGGACCACCTCCATCAGGAGACAAAGATCCTACCCGTGCGAAGCCATAACTACATGCTGTCCAAGCAATATCTTCTGGGATGTTATCACAGGAACCATCCCAATCATCATCTTGTGGATAGGTATCCAACGCCCAGAAGCCTTAAGGTGGATCTACATGGTTTAGAGCGAGAGGATCAGCGCTACAAGAGAGAATCTCCATATCTAGCGGGTCTAGACAACATTCATGCAGACAAGGTAGAAGATGCAGTAAATAGCTACTGGGTGAATGTGGTCCTTAGAGAACGACCGCCTCTCATTGCATCTGAAGAAATTGACCTCCCCCGCCAACCCAGAAAAGTTTTGGTTCAATTACCATCCGGCAAATGCCGCCTAAACTCCTACAGAGCAAGGGTTGACGCCAACATGTAGGATGTGACCTGGGATCACACGTCACCTGTTTAACTGCCCAGCCAGACCCACTTGACTCAGACCCAGATCCCTCTGGACGCACCCCACCTTAGTCGCAGAGTACCTGGATCTGGATATTCAACAGAATCAAGCAGATGAGAGATAGAACACAACACACTGCTACAACAACAACAACTTATATTCGGGAAAACATTGTGGAAGCTGCTTTGGAGCTGTGGGCACGTAAATATTTCGGTTCTAGATCATGGAGTTACCAACAAGATTCGGCACAGTCACCTAAACCAAGTGTAAACCAAGAATGGCTTAAAAAGCATGTTTCGTACTTCACATCGTCCACACAGTGGTTGTCCCAGATACCAAAGGACTTATATATTTGTAAAAATTTTATTTCATTATACCCATCACCGAAGGATGGGGGTATATTAATTTTGTCATTCCGTTTGCAACACATCGAAGTATCCATTTCCGACCCTATAAAGTATATATATTCTTGATAAGCGTAAAAATCTAAGACGGTCTAGACATGTCCGTCCGTCTGTCTGTTGAAATCACGCTACAGTCTTTAAAAATAGAGATATTGAGCTGAAACTTTGCACAGACTCTTTTTTTTGTCCATAAGCAGGTTATGTTCGAAGATGGGCTATATCGGACTATATCTTGATATAGCCCCCATATAGACCGATCGGCCGATTTAGGGTCTTAGGCCCATAAAAGCCGCATTTATTATCCGATTTTGCTGAAATTTGGGACAGTGACATCCTTCGTGAATTTGGCCCAGATCGGTCCAGATTTGGATATAGCTGCCATATAGCCCGTCCTCCGATTTAGGGTCTTAGGCCCATAAAAGCCACATTTATTATCCGATTTTGCTGAAATTTGGGACAGTGAGTTGTGTTAGGCCCATCGACATCCTTCGTGAATTTGGCCCAGATCGGTCCAGATTTGGATATAGCTGCCATATAGACCGATCCTCCGAAGTAGGGTCTTAGACCCATAAAAGCCACATTTATTATCCGATTGTGCTGAAATTTGGGACAGTGAGTTGTGTTAGGCCCATCGACATCCTTCGTGAATTTGGCCCAGATCGGTCCAGATTTGGATATAGCTGCCATATAGACCGATCCTCCGAAGTAGGGTCTTAGACCCATAAAAGCCACATTTATTATCCAATTTTGCTGAAATTCGATACAGTGAGTTGTGTTAGGCCCTTTGATATCCTTTTTCAATTTGGTCCAGATCGGTCCAGATTTGGATATAGCTGCCATATAGACCGATATTCCGAGTTAGGGTCTTAGGCCCATAAAAGCCACATTTATTACCCGATTTTGCTGAAATTTGTGACAGTGAGTTGTGTTAGGCCCTTCGACATCCTTATTCAATTCGGCCCAGATCGGTCCAGATTTTAATATAGCTGCGATATAGACTAATCTCTCGATTTAAGGTTTTGGAGCCATAAAAGGCGCACTTATTATCCGATTTCGCCGAAATTTGGAACAGTGCGTTGTGTTAGGCTCTTCGACATTTTTCTGCAATTTGACCCAAATCGGTCCAGATTTGGATATAGCTGCCATGTTGACCGATATCTCGATTTAAAGTCTTGGCCCCATAAAAGGCGCATTTATTATCCGATTTCACTGAAATTTGACACAGTGACTTATATTAGGCTTTTTGACATCTGTGTCGTATATGGTTTAGATCGGTTTATTTTTAGATATAGCTACTAAAAAGACCAATATTTTGTTATACACAATTAAACAATGACTTTTACTTATTAGTATTTGGTCCAAATCGGAACATATTTCGATATAACTGCTATTAGACAAAAGGTTTGCAATTTTCACCGGATTTTGATGAAAGGTGGTTTACATACATATCCGAGGTGGTGGGTATCCAAAGTTCGGCCCGTCCAAACTTAACGCATTTTTACTTGTTTTAATAAAATTTTCTCCCTTCCTAAAAGATACTTATTCCCTAAAATTTTCTCCGCAGATAAAATTTCTCTAAAGACAAAATGTCAATAAAATCTTCTATTATGACTAGAAAACGGATACATATGCTCATGCACGTTTCGTGTTTTGTTCCACTGACAAACATCTTCAGTTTGGTCTATAATTTAAGCATGAACCGTCTTACAAACGAACAACGCTTGCAAATTATTGAATTTTATTATCAAAATGCGTGCTCTGCTAAGAAAGTTCATCGCGCTCCTCTTCCATTTTAAAGACAAAGCTCATTTTTGGCTCAATGGGTATGTAAAAAAGCAGAATGGTCGATTTTGAAGTGAAGATCAGCCAAAAGCATTGCAAGAACTAACAATGCATCCAGAAAAAGTCAAAGTTTGGTGCGGTTCATGGGCTGGTGGCATCATTGGACCATACTTCTTCAAAGATTATGCGAAATGTAATGTAATTGTGAATGGTGATCGCTACCGTGAGATGATACCCAAAATGCAAGAGCTTGACTTGCATGACATTTGGTTTCAACAATACGGTGCCACATGCCACACAGCACGCGTAACAATGGACTTATTGAGAGGTGAGTTCGGTTAACATTTTATTTCACGTTCTGGACCTTTCAATTGGCCGCCTAGATCGTGCGATTTAACGCCTTAAGACTATTTTTTGTGGGGCTATGTTAAAGCTCATAGCTATACAGATAAGCCCGCTTCAATTGAAGCATTAGAAGACAACAAAAAATATAAATGTGGCCATTAACATTCCATTAAGGAACTGGGGCAAAATTCTCACAAATCAATGAGTGCCGTCCGATTCAATATTAAGCTCAATGATAAGGGGCTTCCTTTTCATAGCCGAGTCCGAAAGGCATGCAGCAGAGCGACACCTCTTTGGAAGACAACATTGCAAGCATTTATTCGTGAGATACCAGCCGAAACATTGGAAAGAGTATGCCAAAACTGGACTAAGCAGATGGACCATTTGAGGCACAGTCACGGTCAACATTTGCATGAAATAATCTTCGAACATTCAATTATATGGACCGTACTATCGATATCAAATAAAGAGGTCACGCATTTTTCTGATTTTTATGTGTTTTTGTTTTTTGAAAAACTTTCCTATATCTCTTAAAAAGTCACCCTTTACGTCAAGAAAACGCTTAAAATTCGGTTCAGATCGAAATCCGATAATAACTCCGCCTTTTATTGGGATATTACCTTAAATCGGAAGATCGGTCTATAAGGGAGATATGTTAAGATACAGGCTGATCTGAACCATATTCGAAACAGATATCAAGGATCTTAACACAAGTCAGGTAATAAATGCAGCTTTAATTGGGAGATATATTGGAGCTATTTGAAGATATAGGCCTATTTGAACCATGATCGGCACATATATCATGAATTCCAACAGAACTCGTTGTGCGAAATCGGGTAATAAATGCGGCTTTTATAAATGCGGGAGATCGGTCTACGGTGGAACCTGTCTCCTTGGGAGGAGAGAATGTTCCATTTACAGAAAGTGCAAAATACCTGTGTGTTTTGCTGGACAGGAAATTGAACTGCAAATCCAACATTTTGGAAAGGACAAGCAAGGCAACTCTTGCCCTATACACATGCAAGAGAGCCATTGGCAAAAGTTGGGGGGTTTAGACCGCGTGTCATGCATTGGGTATATACTGCAGTTGTCAGACCTATAATGCTATATTGTATTGTGGTCTGGTGGATGGCGCTTCAAAAGTCCGGACACTGAGTTATACTTGATACAATATCCGATGTTCCAGGCAGTGTGAATTTGGCCCTGCCTTAGCCGATTTTTGATAAAAACTACTGTACCACTATTCGTGATAGAACCGATTGGAACTATGATATCCCTGATAACAGAAGTTCCATAGACTTCTATACGGATTGTTCCAAACTAAACAACCAGGTGGTTTGAGGTGCACTCTAAAGATCTAGAACTGGTCAAATTGAAAAGGTTGGCCGACCACTGCAGTGTGTATCAAGCGGAGATCCTTGCAATTAAGAAAGTGGTGGAATTACAAAGATAAATGTCATTACGGCGATTGGATATATTATAGATATTTATATATCTTCTCAGACAGCCAGACAGCCATTAAATCCCTGGAGAACGCATTTCTGAACACAAAAACCGCCCTCGACTGACGCAGATCTCTCCACAAGATGGCTGAACAGTTCAAAATTCACCTGTTCTGGGTGCCGGGCCAGAGAGATATCCCAGGGAATTGTAAAGGAATTGTACACATTCCAGGGATACTGGAATCTGTGGGTATGCTTCTGGCGGCATGTAAGCTATGTTTTCAGAACCAGGAACGAAGGACAACAAATGATCGATGCTCACAAAGAGGGGGCTGTGGGCATTCCAAAACCATGTGGCCTCATCTGGACTTGAAAAGGTCTACCGCTTTCTTGTCATTGGCTAGAACAGACGCCTCAGTCATTGTGTTCGTCATGACAGATCACTGTCTGATAGGAAATCATGCTGCCAGACTGAAGGTTGCCAGCAACGACTTTTGCCGAAGCTGTGAGCACATTGAAGAAGAAGAGACTATATAACATCTTCTGTGTGTGTGTCCCGCGCTAGCAGTCAGAAGGAATTCCACTTTAGGTTCTCATTTCTTTAAGAACCTGTCTGATTTAGAGGATGTGAACATTCGCAAGTTATTGGGCTTTTTAAAGCATTCTGGATGGTTCAACGGTAGGAACTAGAGGACATATTCCTTCTTCTCTTCCGGTGGTATTACAATGGGCGAAAACGTCCAAGTGAGTCTGATGGCAGACTGCCACTTAAACCTAACCAAACCTAATTTTAATTCAAATTTCTTCAAAAAACAAAATTTAAATGCAACAGTCTACAGAGGAGGCCACCGTAGCGCAGAGGTTAGCATGTCCGCCTATGACGCTGAACGCATGGGTTGGAATCCTGGCGAGACCATCAGAAAAAATTTTCAGCGGTGTTTTTCCCCTCCTAATGCTGGCAACATTTGTGAGGTACTATGTCATGTAAAACATCTCACCAAAGAGGTGTCGCACTGCGGCACGCCGTTCGGACTCTGCTATAAAAATGAGGCCCCTTATCATTGAGCTTAAACTTGAATCGGACTGTACTCATTGATATGTGAGAAGTTTGCTCCTGTTCCTTAGTGGCAAAATTTGCATTTGCAGTCTGCACAGTAACGGCCTTATTCGCAAAAGTTAATGTGGATTTTAAATAGTTTTATTTGACAGATTTCCTTTAAAGAGCTGTCAAATAAGGGCTTCATAAAGTTTTGTGAATAAGGCCGTGAAAATTTCAATAAATTTTTTTTCTAAAGACAAAATTTCTATGAAATTTTCTCGAAAGTCAAAATTTTAGTGAAATTTTCTCCAACGAAAGAATTTATAAAAAAATTTTTCCCAAGATCAAACTTTATTAAAATTTGTTCCAAAGGCCAAATTTTATTAAATTTTTCTCCAAAGACAAAATTAATTTTTTTCACTTTTCATTTTCCATAAAACATCAAGCTGTATAGCTTATCGCTTTTGTTGCCATAAATGTAGACTTTGCTACCGCACCTCGTATACACTGTGTACACACTGTGACTTGAGTTAATTTTCTCAAGTGTTACAATGTTCTGAGCAACGAGATTTCAATAGGGTGCTGGGCTACCCTTAAACCTGAAGTGACCCAAGTGTTGTCAAAGGAGGCTTCACAGAGTGTCTGTCTGTCTGTCTTATGGTTGCTGTTTTTTTTTTTTTAAAGACACTCAAGGTACACTGTAGGGGCTCAAGAGGCTTCCCGCTGTCACAGCATTGCTGGAGGTCAACTAAGTGATCGGCACTTGCAGGTAAGATAAGAGTTGCTTGCTTTGCCATATGTTGTTTAACAATTAAATTAAATTACCTGTATATTGATTATTGATGCTGGATGCTGAGGCGGAAGAGGCATTATAATTTAAATAGATATCCGTTTCTTCTTGATTTTCATATATCACGGGTACGGCTATGGCTGATGTGGCACTATGACTATGACAATTCTTAAAATGATCCATAACCAAATCATAGCTGGACAAAATCTCTCGACCTATAACATTTGAGTGATGATAGAAGGTCTTGGCCGCGCTATCTTTCAGATTTTCGGTAATCACAAAATTTTTTAAGGAAGTATACTCCATGGTTTGCGGAGCAGGAAACAGCAACAACAATAACTCAATTTAAAACAATGATAAGACAAATTAGAATTGTCCACCGAATTAGTAGAGCACTTGGGACTTTCGATGGTTTCGATTTTGTTTTCGATATTTGCACAATTCAATATTGTTGGTTTAATTTGTTGGAAAAATAACTTTATTATTAGCAGCACTTGACTAAATGAAAAAAGGATGCAATTAATACACATATTACGGTCGTCTGAATTTTTGAGCAGAGGAGCAATTTTCGAAAAACAACTACTTCAACGACTTCAACGACGACTCACTCATCGTCGGTCGTCGCTCATGGCTAAAACCATAAGGCAAAAGCCCAGCCAGCATTCGAGCAGCAGCTATTTCAAACTGACACACACACACACACACACACAGGCACACCAACACTCAAGCTTACACACAATAGGCGTTGCCAAACAAATAGGGGTTGGAAAATAAGAAATTTTCCCTGGTGGCACTACAGTAATTGTGTCAAGCATGCTCGAATGCCTACATCCACTTGAAGTGAAGTGACAAATTGCCTTGGGGAGGTATGACCACTCACTTCCGCACACTGTCCCTGTCTCTTGCCACACAGCCACACGCTCAGCCACAGCTACCCCTCATCAGTGTATTGGAATAATTTAAAAGGCGATAATCAGTGTGTCTAATCCACGAGACACTTTTCGATGATGTTCCCTTTGGTTTTTATGGCATTTTCCCAATCAAGGCTAGCTGGCTGACTTTTCGCAGGACTGAGTAGATGTAAACCGCAGTGTAGGGTAAACGTTTTGTATGAATAATTTTGTGATTTTGGGTTGTGCCAATGAGTGGGCGCTACATTTATCAGAGGAGCATAATGCTTTTATAGGCAGAGATTGCGCAGCGATAAAAAAAACACTTAAATAAATGGAGACATGAAATTTTGACAAAACTTCGATGAAAATAAAATTGTGACAAAAATTTTGAGTAACTTTTATAAAAAAATATTTTTATTCCATTGTTTTTCAAGTCGAGCTTAATGACCAAGGGAATGCAACATCCAAAGGAGAGATTATTAAATGAGTCTTGAAGAAAAGAAACTGCCAGTTCCTCAGACAAGGCAGGACACATGTCACCCTACTGGTGGACGCGTTTCGATAATTGGGTTACTTAATCTCGGCACCATCGTCTGACCGCATGATCATTAAGCTCGACTTGAAAAACAATGACACGAAAATTGACTCGCATGAACGGCTGCTAAAAAGCCAAACAGATGAAAAATATGATAGTACACCCTGAGCACGGGGAACTTAGAAAAACAGCATTCAATGTTGTTATTTCTAAATAGAAGACGAAAAGCTCGTCTCCAAAACATAATCCACCAAACGTGTGGGGGTCATGTTGACGCCAGCAGGCGGAGCTTGCCACGTTAACAAAGGAATAAAATGAATGCAAGACCATAGTGGAGAGTTGGAGTTTGTTTAAAGAGATATTGCTCAGTGAAAATGCTTACAGCGAACAGTCTGGTAGTAGTAGTTCAGATTTCACATAGGATTTGTGCTTATGATCTCAACTATAAGTACTACGAACAACAGGCTGTGAACTTTAGGCCGGTCGGATGGACGGACATAGTTCACGATGGTTCCGATGAGATTATACATTATCTCAACCAATCATTACCCAATTATCGAAACGCGTCCACCACTGAGGTGACATGTGTCCTGCCTTGTCTGAGGAACTAGTAATTTCTTTTATTCAAGACTCCTTTAACAATCTCTCATTTGGATGTTGTATTCGCTTGGTCATTAAGCTCGACTTGAAAAACAATGAAACAAAAATTGACTTGCATGACCGGCTGTTAAAAAGCCAAACAGATGAAAAATATAAAAAAAAAATATTTTAACAAAATTTGGAATAAAAAGAAAATTGTGGCAAAAATTTGCTACACAAGGGCTGTTATATAAATTTTTGGCCGAAAAATCAAAATGCAAATTTTTATCGTCAAAAATTATTTTATTGTTTCTCAAAGTATCTTTTTGTGTGCCCTCGAAGCAATTTTTCATTCCGATTGAGATTGGACGCTTTAAGCTGCTATATCAGACATGTCATATGTCCTGTCATTTTTCGCATTTATAGGTCTTTCGTTATGTACGTTACGTTATTTGGTGACGTTACGAATAGAGTGTGCTCTAATCAGCATGTATTCTCATATGTATTGCATTGTTTCGTTTGGACATGTGTCTGCATGCATATTCGATGAAATTATCGATTTAATCGAAAATGTTGCATATTTATTCCAAAATCCATTTGTTATATGACAACATGTCTGCAACTTTCAAAATTTGCTATTTTTATACACTCCGCCATATAATGGGGGTATACTAATTGCGTCATTCTGTTTGCAACTCCTCAAAATATTCGTCTAAGACCCCTTAAAATATATATATCTTGATCTTCATGACATTTCAAGTCGATCTAGCCATGTCCGTCCGCCCGTCCATCCGTCCGTCCGCCCATCCGTCTGTCCATCCGTCCGTCCGTCCATCTGTTCGTCCGTCCGTCCATCCGTCCGTCCGTCTATCCGTCCGTCTGTCCATCCGACCGTCCGTCCATCCGTCCGTTCATCCGTCCGTCCATCCATCCGTCCGTCCATCCATCCGTCCGTCCATCCGTTCGTCCTTCCGTCCATCCGTCCGTCCGTCCATTCATCCGTCCGTCCGTCCATCCATCTGTCTGTCGAAAGCACGCTTTCGAAGGAGTAAAGCTAGCCGCTTGAAATTTTGCACAAATACTTCTTATTTGTGTAGGTCGGTTAGGATTGTGTAAGGGCAAATGGGATTGATATAGCTGCCATATAAACCGATCTTGGGTCTTGACTTCTTGAGCTTCTAGAGGGCGCAATTTTTAGCTGATTAAGCTGTAATTTTGCAAATATCGGTTTATAACCTGGTATAGCTGTCATATAAACCGATCTGGGGTCTTGACTCTGGAGCCTCTAGAGGGCGAAATTTCCATCCGTCCGTCCGTCCATCCGTTTCGAAGGAGTAAAGTTTGCACAAATACTTCTTATTAGTGGAGGTCGGTTGGGATTGTAAATGGGCCATATCGGTTAATGTTTTTATATAGCTGCCATATTAACCGATCTTGGGTCTTGACTTCTTGAGCTTCTAGAGGTCACAATTTTTATTCGATTAAGCTGAAAATTTGCACATTTCGTTTTAGTATGACATTCAATAACTGTGCTAATTTTGGTTGAAATCGATCCATAACCTGATATAGCTGTCACATAAACCGATCTGGGATCTTGACTTTTTGCGCCACTTGAAGGCGCAATTTCCATCCGTCCGTCAGTCCATCCATCCGTCCGTCCATCCGTCCGTCCATCCGTCCGTCCATCCGGCCGTCCATCCGGCCGTCCATCCGTTCGTCCGTCTGTCTGTCAAAAGCACGCTAACTTTCGAAGGTGTAAAGCTAGCCGCTTGAATTTTTCACAAATATTTCTTATAAGTGTAGGTCAGTTGGGTATTGACTTCTTGAGCTTCTAGAGCGCGCAATTTTTAGCCGATTAAGCTGAAAATTTGCACATATCGTCTTGTATGACATTCAACAACTCTGCTAATTTTGGTTGAAATCGGTACATAACCTGATATAGCTGTCACATAAACCGATCTGGGATGTTGGGCACTGTGTAGACGGGCCGTAGGCTCGAAATGGGGCCTGAATCCTAGGATAGGATACTGGCTCTACAGGAGCGTGATTAACCCAATACTTATTTACGCCTCAGTAGTTTGGTGGACTGCTATGGAGAAAAAGTGCAACATAAGGACCATACAACAGGCTCAGGCGGAGCGATGAGGACCACTTAGGCGGAGCGATGAGGACCACGCCAACTAGGGCACTGGATACTATGCTAGATATCCGACCCATTGACATACAGATTAAGTTCGAGGCAGCCACTGCGGCTATGAGACTTAAGGCGATGGGAGAATGGATTGAGGATGGGAGCCGCTCATACCATCGCGGTATAATCGAGGCGACGTTAGGAAACCTGGAAGGAAGGGAAGAGGTTTCTAATCGGATACCTGAGGTGAACCTTGAAGTCGAGTGCGAGGCACTGCTGCCAGCGGCACAGGCGTCGATTGACGGAACCATAGTATTGCCATCTGTTACACGGATGGATCAAAGCTAGAGGACAGAGTGGGCCTAGGGGTTTACATTAAGAACCCAGGGGCTGAGATCTGTTTTAGACTGCCTGACCGTAATACGGTCCTGCAGGCGGAGATCCGGGCAATCACGGAATGCGTGAAGTGGTGTGGTGCTAACGTAAAATTGCCATAAGTGCAATAACATCCAGGACGTTAAGGTCACGAACAGTCCTGCAGTGTAAGAAGGAGATTAACGCCTTCTCTGAGGATGGGAAATCCTCATCATTTGGGTGCCGGGTCATAACGGAGTAAGGGGACATTAAAGGGCAGACGATTTGGCGGTGAAGCCCAGAGAACTGCTGCCAATAAACTTGGTTAACCCGAAGCCTTTCGGGTCGACGCAGTCCGAGTTAAGGGAGTCTGCCCAACACATACCGGTACTTAGGTGGAGACACAATATCAAACATGAACCAATTTAGGGGAGGGGTTTTGAAAACAATTAAGGATTTTGTAAGTAGCACGGAATTTCTTACTTAAAATTTTCTGTTTAGAGGTTACTTTATAATTTTAAGAGTGCACAACAAGCCGATTACTGGCTTAGGTGTATGCCAATAGTGGCATGGGGCGGATTAATATCTGCACCCTCTTTTCAACCTAACCTATCCGATTTGGCTGAAGTTTTGCATGACGTGTTTTGTTACGACATCCAATAACTGTGCGGAGTATGGTTGAAATCGGTCCATAATCTGAAAGAGCTGCCCTATAAACTGTTCCGGGAGCAAGCGGAATTTTTTATCCGATTTGGCTGAAATTTTGCATGACGTGTTCTGTTACGTGTTCAACAACTGTGCTAAGTATGGTGGAAAATGGTCCATAACCTGATGGAGCTGCCCTATAAACTGAACTGAGTTTTTGAAAATCATAAAAACCCCTTACGCAAAATTTCAGCCAAATCGGATAAGAATTGCGCCCTCTAGTGGCTCAAAAGTCAAGATCAGGATCAGAACTTCTTGAGCCACTAGAGGGCGCAATTCTTATCCGATTCGGTTGAAATTTTGCGTGAGGTGTTTTTTTTTGTATAATTTTCAAAAACTGTGCCAAATATGGTTCAAATCTTGATTTTTACTTCTCCTTTTCGTTTGAAATATAGGTGAAAAGAAATTAACGATAGTATCGTTACTATCGATATTTATCATTAGAAATGTCGAAAATATCGAATGTTGCTATTATTGACAGTTTGACAGCTCTAGAGCCAAGTCAGGGCTGTACGTCAATTCGATCGGTTTTGGTCGGTCATAAAAGCGTTGGTACTAGCCGATGTGTGAGAGCTCACAGTGTCATGGTGAACAATGATTCGCCTTCTCTTATAGGTTTTCTGAGAGTTTCTCCCAGGACTTCAGGCAGTCAAATTGTGGTGTACCACTAAGAATTGACAGTCCTACGTTGCTCAAACGGAACAGACGCTAAATGACCAGTTTTGCCGAAGAAACAGGCGACCATTTGCTTCGAAGTGCTACTTCCACGAACAACTTTTGTTGAATTTGGCTCGTCTTCGAAGACAAACACGGTCGATTGATGTTTTGTTTCGGGCTCATACCCATAGATCCACGATTTGCAACCAGCGACGATCTTTTAAGCGTACTTTGAAGCACCGCCATCGTATTTTTTCAATATTTCTTCGCACTAATTGACACGAGCGCCTTTTTGAGCCTTTGTTAAACTGTGTGGAATCCAATGAGAACAAACCTTTTCTACGGCAAGGGGATATCAAGGCAATATCGAATGTATGCTGGTGAAGAAATGCCCAAGGATGCCTCACAGTATGTCACATGATGATCTTCGGTACAGTCTTTAAAAATAGAGGTATTGAGCTGAAATTTTACACAGATTCTTTTTTTGTCCATAGGCAGGTTAATATTAGGTGTTAGATATCCGACCCATAGAAATACCGATTAATTGTTGGACAGCCATTGCGGCTATGAGACTTAAAGCGGTCTGAAAATGGATAGAGGATAGCAGCAGGACACCATCACGGTTTGATCGAGGCGACGTTAGGAAACCTGGAAGAAATATAAGAGGTTTACGATCGGATAGCTACGACGACACTTGACGTTGAGTGAGAGGTACTGCTGCGACCGGATCAGTCTTGGATTGCAGGAAGTTTGGCATTGCCATCTGGAAGTTCGTGGATGTATCAAAGCTGGAGGACAGTGCGGGTTTGCATTGAGAACCCAGCTACTGAGATCTGCTTCCGACTGCGTAACCATTATACGGTCCTGCAGGCCAAGATCCGGGCAAGTGTGAACATTTTTAGGGACAGAAAACTTACCATCAAGGCTTTAACAACGAAGACGGTAAGATCGCAAACGTTTGGGAGTGTAAAAAGAAGATTAAAGCCTTCTCTGAGGATGCCATCGTTTGGGTGGCGGGCCATAGCTGAGTAAAGGTAAAAGAAGGGGCACTTCAATTGGCTCTAGGGGCCAGAGTATTGTCATAAGTTAATGTGGATCGTGAGAAGATGAGACTATTACTGAGAGAAAGTGGAAAGGGGGTCAGTTTGGCTTTCGGTATCATTACTACAGGCGTCCTTATGCAAATAAGCTGTGGCAAGTGACACCGAATTCGGGGCATGTGGCGAAGATGCTGAGATTTTGGATCATTGCCTATGTCAATGCCCGAAGACACCAACCAACACAACAGCAGAGGAGATGGAATCGATCTTTGGAAGTAGATCGAAGGTACACCGATGAATTCTCCGCGAGCCTACGGGACCAGTGTCGAGAGAAAAAAAGTAAGTAAGAATAATGGCATTAGACTGCACCCCAGCAGAGATTAACGCAGAAGCATGCGAGAACAGCACCAGTTCTCCTAGACAAGAGTTCATCTTGAAGAGGCAACTTTCAGTGGAAGAAGTGTTTGGAAAGTGCAAGACAGTCCTTCGCCAAATGCGACTGGCCATAAGAAGGCAGAAGGCAAATATCAGCAGGGATATTGAACATTATAGAAAGCTACCGCAAGGGGAGGCCACCGTAGCGCAGAGGTGAGCATGTCCGTCTATGACGCTGAACACCTGGGTTCGAATTCTGGGGAGAACATGATGAAAATTTTCAGCAGTGGTTATTCCCTCCTGACACTGACGACATTTGGGAGGTACTGTACCATTTGGTATAGCAGTCATGTAAAAACTTCTCCGCACTGCGGCACGCCGTTTGGGCTCGGCTGTAAAAAGGAGGCTCCTTATCATTGAGCTTAAACTTGAATCGGACAGCACTCATTGATATGTGAGAAGTGTGCCCCTGTTCCTTAATGGAATGTTCATGGGCAGATTTGAAATTTTACCGCAAAACAGGAAAACCGTGGATAATCACAAGCAGCTATACAGGCCAAGAACAGTTGAGACTCCCACGATATCAAATAACATGTCGACGCCTTCTATGGCACAAACCAAGTCCAGTCGATCAAAATCCTGGCAAGAAGAAGAAGGACAAAGCTGTAGAGATGAGACCACCAGCGAAAACGGCTGAAAAGAAAAAGCCTGACAAAGAGGCAAAGACGCCCAAAAGGACCGCGCGGCAAAAACCGCGAGCTCAGAAACCACGGAAACCTAGGCAGCAACCGGAGGCCATGATAATAAAGTCGAAAGAAAGGCACAGTAACGCAGAAACGCTAAGGGACCTCAGGCGAAACGCAAAACCGGATTAAGCTGAAGTCGCCATCCGTTCCGTCCAAAAAACAAAAACGATTGCAATTCTACTCGTTGTTGTTGTTGTGGCCACATTTTCATGTGAAGGTAGCGATCCTCTTCAAGCTCCTGTGTGAGCAAGCTTGTTCCGGTCCAAAGGACCGATCGCCGCGAGATCAAGGTGGCCATTAACTATTTGAAGGCACCAATAACTCGCCTTGTCATATCGAGCATCATAGGCACTCAGTATTTGTGCAAGAGTCGGTGCCGCCCGGCATCTCACTGAGACTCTCCGTTCGATACCTCTGATTGCCCGCGACTGCCGTTGCAGCTACCCCGTATGGAGCATTCCACTATCCGCAACCTGTGAACGCGCCCGGTAGCTCGCAGTTAAGCTTCTCGTGACAGCAATGAACACCACACAAATCGGATCTCAATGTTCTAGCCTGTGTGGTGCTCACAGTTATCTGATGCCAGGATTTGTGATGGGCAGAGGTGGAAATATCGAGCATCATAGGCACTCAGTATTTGTGCAAGAGTCGGTGCCGCCCGGCATCTCACTGAGACTCTTCGCTCGATACCGCTGATTGTCCGCGACTGCCGTTGCAGCTAACCCGTATGGAGCATTCCATTATCCGCAACCTGTGGACGCTCGCAGTTAAGCTTCTCGTGACAGCAATGAACACCACACAAATCGGATCTCAATCTTCTAGCCTGTGTGGTGCTCACAGTTATCTCATGCCAGGATTCGTGGTGGGCAGAGGTGGAAATATCGAGCATCATAGGCACTCAGTATTTGTGCAAGAGTCGGTGCCGCCCGGCATCTCACGGAGACTCTCCGCTCGAAATCTGCGAGTCCCTCAAGGGTACCCTTAAGGATGCTGCAGTCGTGCAGGACCTAAGACCAAAGGCGTAGTAAGAACGCACACAAAACCGATTACTGGCTTAGGTGTGTGTCCATAGTGGCATAGGGCCGATTAAAATCGGCAAGCACCCTCTTTTCAACCGAACCTTACCTAAAGGCCCATGGGCAACTCTAGAGTTTTGGTAGTTGTGACTATCTCCCACACACATGACTCCAAAATTCATTGACTAATAGGTAAACTACTCTTAAACACCATTAATTTGAGTACCAAATTATCTTCACAGGCCTTCATGGCCGGTTAGGAATTTTTTAGGGTGTTGGGTGAACCCACCGGCACATGGCCTCAAATTTGAATCTCGGATTCGTATTCTACTCCCAAAGCCCTTTCATTTGAATCCAATAATGTCCCGATTGGCCATTTGAGGGTGGGGAGATCCTCAGAGATATTCTCAACGTCTTTTGATTTGAATCCCATACATAATCTGATCGGCTCATATAAACGCTAAGCTTTTTTTGAGTTTAGGTTAACCCCCATACACATGGCCCACAATTTTGATATTAGATTTGTACTCCACTCTCAAATGCCTTTCACTAAACTAAATACTTCACTAAACTAATACTAAACAGACACAGACACTGCTCCCAAAGACCTCTCATTTAACTCTTTTCATTTGAAGCATATATTGTCCAGATCACACCAATGGATTTTTGGGTTAAGACATACTCCCAAACACTTGGCCCCAAGCTTGAATAAGAAATTTTTAGGGTAGAGAACCTTTAAAAAAAACTTGCATTTAATTCCCATATAATATACGAGACCTACAAGCCCGTTTGGTTTTGTGAGGGTAAGGTGTACCCAGACACTTGGTTCCAAACACAGCGGATAACAGATTTGTACTTTTCTCCCAAAGGACTTTCATATAGCCAATACTTTCCCGATCGTCCTATATGCCCACTTATCGGCATTTTAGCAAAAATTTGGTTATCTTATTCGTAGTTTACCCCCAAAGAATTCATATTACCCGTTTGGGATTTTTTATTGCGGGATGGCCCCAAATGGTTAGTTTGATAAGAGGTTGTGGATGTCAATTCGCCCCATGCCACTATGGGCATACACCTAAGCCAGTAATCGGCTCTAAATGCTACAAATAACCTCGGAAAAGAAAATCTAAGTCACGAATTCCGTGTTACTCACAAAACCCCCAATTTTTTCCGTACCACACCCTATGTTGGTTTATGTTTGGTATTGTGTGCCAGTGACTGTTAGACGCAAAAGTTGGGCAATGACATAGGAAATGCTCCAACGTCTCATCATCTTCCCCACATGCCCTACACATGCTTCGATTTTGCATAAATGAGCTCGTAGTCCTATACGTTCCATTAGCATACCGGAAGCTGTATGTACTGACCTTCTACTATCTTGTGAACAGGCAGAATTCAGTCTTCTCTGGGTTAACATTGAGACCCCTAGAGGTAGCCCAGTCGTATGACATCTCCAAGACCCTTTCGCAGCTTCTGCATAGCTGATTCGGATCTTTACGCCTTAGAAGTAGCAGACGAGTTCAAATTCCTTGTCAGTCAGCATCCGTAATAGGTTATTTATGGTTAGGTTAGGTTGAAAAGAGGGTGCCCCATGCCACTAGGGACATACACCTAAGCCCATAATCGGCTTGTTGTGCGCTCTAAAGTAACCTCGAAAAAGAAACTTTTAAGTTAGGAAATCCGTGCTACTTACAAAATCCTTAATTGTTTTCAATACCATTCCCCTAAGTTGGTTCATGTCTGATATTGTGTATCCACCTAAGTAC
Source organism: Stomoxys calcitrans (assembly GCF_963082655.1). Lineage (NCBI taxonomy): Eukaryota > Metazoa > Arthropoda > Insecta > Diptera > Muscidae > Stomoxys > Stomoxys calcitrans. The sequence goes on along the minus strand of NC_081556.1, from coordinate 38,572,669 downwards.
CGATATCTGTTGGACGCGAAAGCCGACAAAGGAAATGCTCCAACGTCTCATCATCTTCCCCGCATGCCCTACACATGCTATCACTTGCCGCACCGATTTTATAAAGTGAGCTCGTAGTCCTACGCATTCCGTGATCGGCCGGATCTTTGCCTGCAAGACCGTATTATGGTCAGGCAGTCTAAAACAGATCTCAGTCCCTGGGTTCTTAATGTAGACCCCCAGGTCCACTCTGTCCTCTAGCTTTGATCCATCCGTGTAACATGATCTTCCAGGTGGCAATACAAGGGTTCCGTCAATCTAAGACTGTGCCGCGCACTCGACTTCAAGGTTCACCTCAGGTATCCGATCAGAACCCTCTTCCCTATCTTTCAGGTTTCCCACCGTCGCCTTGATTATACCGCGATGGTATGAGCAACTCCCATCCTCAATCCATTCTCCCATCGCCTTAAGTCTCATAGCCGCAGTGCCTAACACTTAATCTGTATGTCAATGGGTCGGATATCTAGAATAGTCTCCAGTGCTCTAGTGGGCGTGGTCCTCATCGCTCCGCCTATGCCAAGACAACAAGTTATTTGAACCTGTTGCATGGTCCTTATGTTGCACTTTTTCTCTAAAGCAGTCCACCAAACTACTGAGGCGTAAGTAAGTATTGGTCTTAGCACGCTCCTGTAGAGCCAGTGGACTATCCTCGGATTCAGGCCCCATTTCGAGCCTACGGCCCGTCTACATAGTGCCCAACATCTGTGAGCCTTCTCAGTACGCTCTTGAATGTGTCACTTCCAATTCAGTTTTCTGTCCAAGATCACACCTAAGTATTTGGCCTTGTCAGATATCGAAATCGTCTTATTGAGAAAATGTGGTGCGTTAAATTGGCCCACCTAAATCTTCCTCGTGGACATTGAGACCTCTGGGTATAGCCCAGTCATATGCTATATGCAAGACCCTTTCGGCCCTTCTACATAGCTCGTTCGGATCCTTACCCCTTAGAAGTAGTAGAACATCGTCTGCGTAGCAGACGGGTTCAAATCCCTCCTCAGTCAGTATCCGTAATAGGTCATTTATGGTGGTCACCCAAAGAAGTGGCGATAAAATGCCCCCCTGTGGCGTGCCCCATGACACTTTCTCCCTTATATTTATGCCATGAGACACACAATTCATCCACCTGTTCCTTAGCATATGGTTTATCCAGTCTCTAAGGACCGGGTCCACCCGGTACAGGTCTAAGGATTGGATCAGTGTGTCGGTCCGCACATTGTTAAAAGCCCCCTCGATGTCAATGCATACCACCAGGGTGAACGTTTTGGCATCGAAAGATTCTTCCATTTTATGCACAACCTCGTGCAGGGCAGTCTCCACCGACCTTCCCTTGACATAGGCATGCTGTTTGTATTTGAGCAGTTCCCTGGATGTCCTACTCTTTATCATGGTGTCCACAATACGTTCCATGGTTTTGAGTAGAAAGGACGTAAGGCTTATAGGTCTGTAGGCCTTTGGTGCCGCACAACTTGCCTTGCCGGGCTTGGGTATAAATACCACCCTTGCCTCCTGCCAGGATTTCGGAGTATATGCAAGTCCCACGCACACTGTGAAAATTTTGGTCAAACGAGGCGCCAGATAGTCTGCCTATTTCTGTAGTAACGCCGGAAATATTTCATCAGGTCCGGGTAACTTAAATGGTTTGAAGCTCCTCAAGGATTCCTTTACCATAAATTCCGTAATTATAAATCTTCGTTCAACGTCATTATTCCAAGATTCCGGTGTCTCCGTGAGTCCCTTCGTATTCTGTGGAAAATTGGTTTTCATCAAAAGCCTCAACATGTCCTCCGTTGTCTCTGCTCTCACTCCCCTATCGTCTACTAAAGTTTCAGTTTGGACATGGTTTTTCGAGAGAAATTTTTTATCTTGGCGGCGTCATTAACGCTATTGACCTGTTCGCAGAAAAGCTTCCAGGAGGCACGTTTTGCCGCTCTGGTAATCTTTTTATAGTCCTTGAGCCGTGTGTAATACACATTCCGATAAACTTCCGCTTTTTTACGACATGCTCTGTTAAAAAGTCTGCGGATCTCTTTCCCAATATTGCGAATCTCCCCGGTCATCCAGGGTTTTTCTTGGGCTGATTTCCTTTCCCGAAGGACAACTATCTTCGAAGGACCCCACCAGTGCAGGTGGAGTCGTAACCCAGGATTACGACTTCTTCTTCCAAGTAGCTTTCTGAATTTGGTACAGTTAGCTTTCAGCTTATTCCGGAAGCTTATCGGATTCGGCGCTGACCGTGTTATTCTAAACCTAATGTAGCGATGGTCAGAGAAAGAATGTTCCATGGAGACCCTCCAATCCTGAACCTCATCGATTAGATTTTCCGAACATATCGTCACATTTAATATCTCCTCCCTAAACCTATCAACAAAGGTTGCGGTGTTACCAATATTAAGTGTTATTAGGTCGTTAGTATTCAAGAACTCTACCAGGGCTTGGCCCCACTTATTTGTGTTGGTACTACCCCACAAAATGTGGTGAGAGTTCGCATCGCACCCTATTAGTACCTCGTTTCCAGTCTGTTTTGCTTTCCTCACCAGCCGTTGCAGCTCCGACGTGAATGGCGGTGTTGGAGGGTCGAAAGGCAGATAATGTGATGCCAGGTATGCTCCACCGTCTCCCTGTCTCACCACTGTTGCATCCAACGTAGATAACTCTGGGGAAAATATATAATTCAAATTTTTATGACAAATAACACAGGTCCTCGACCGAGTACCAGTGTTAGCATAGAATAATTGGTTTCAGTCCAGAAACTTTGTTCCGGGTCGTCCATGGCTCCTGAATTAAGGCAATATAAATCTTGCCCTTGCTGATTTTCTCCATCAGAACGTGTGTAGCAGTCTCGCTCCGGTGGAAGTTTATCTGGATTACCTCAATCATTGGTCCTCCAGTAAACGGACATCTTGGGTGTAGGTGATGATCTCATCGTTTGCTCCCTGTTCTTTAGACTACATTGACTTTCCTGTCACTGCACTGCCTGATGCCATCGTTTTAGGTTCTTTGCCTAGTCTAGTCTTCCGACTTTTTATAAAGTCGGTAATGGTTCCATCGTCGGGTCCCTGTTCGTTAAGCTGTATTGGGTTTCCATTCCCCGTACTGCCTGATGTTTCAATACTAGGATCTTTGCCTATCTTAGCCTTCCAAATGGGCTTCTTGGGAGTATGTGATTAACATCCACACTCTTTTCAACCTAGTCTAATTACCAACCAGCTTATTTTGTTACGACATGCTTTGCTGGGTATATGTCCTGGTGGCCTAAATGATGAGTAGCCTCTGGCCATTATGTCCATAAGTATGAATTCTTGATAAATGTCTCTGTTCACATGTTTGGGGTTTTCTATCCTTCTCGTTCCTTTTCCCTTAGAAAATCAATGTTTATCAAAAGCTTTATCAAGTCCTCCAAAGTCTGTGCTCTGGTAACCATAGCGTCTATCAGAGTATGTCCTATTGTAAAGTCCACACATCTCTCGCCCAATGTAACCAACCTTCCGGATTATTCTGGGCCTTTATAGGGCTGTTTTTCACTTCCGAAACGGGAAACTATCTTCGAAAGACTTTAATAACGCAGCCGTAATTCTGTTGACATTGCAATAAATATGATCTACGCTATCAATGACATTGTCCTGCCCAAATCTTTCAATGATTAATCGTCAAAAGTTTCTTCGTTTGGCCGTTAGTATTTAAGAACTCTAAAGTGTATTTTAAATATTTTCTACAATGATATTTGAAAATGTTTATTCCCTTAAAAATTATTTTACTATTTCTTAAGAAGGATACATGACTGTTGTTTTTAGAAAATTGTGTTGATATATAAAAACAACAAGCCAACAACAACGTTTGTTTTTTTTTTGAAAATAAAATTAAAATCGTTAAATTTCATATTTTTCATTTTAATTTGTATTCATTGCATGATTTTCGAAAAGTGATTTTAAATTTGCTTTGTGAAAATCAAGACTCTTGTGAGCCCACCTGGCGTATGGTTAACGGCTGCATAATAGAATATCAAAAAAATCATCTATATACGCCACTATGGCAAACTGTCATTTAATTAGCAAAAAAAACCAAGTGCCCTTTTTGCAGAGGGATTTTAGCAGCCCAGGGCTAAGACAATGTGAACATATTTTTTTTCTACAAAATCATTGAATAAGGTCTACATTATTTACGATAATAATTTCAAAAGCATTTAACACATACATGTACATAAAAGAGGGCAAACATCTGTACTAGTCTGATGAAAGCAAATCTGCGACTAGAAATGTGGATAGTGTTGCCATCTTTTATAAGTAAATGTCCAAAATTCAAGATTTGTATCATATGGCTTTCAATACAGCAATATTGCAACCTTTGTTATGAAAGCAAGATGTCTTTGGCTAAGCTTGTTCACATTGTTAATAACTTTCAATAAAATCATTGGATACGGGCAATATATTATTAAACACACACACAGACACGCACTAAGCACAAAGAGTAGGACAACTGTTAGCATCGGCTCAAAACAACTCTGAGACTAGAGCTGCGTATTGGGGAATGCCCTCTTAGAAGAGTAGTTATCACAAGAAGCAATCTCTATTTTCCATGGTTTTTATAACAGTAATTTCCAATGTACAACAGTGTTGCCACCTTTTTTTATAAAAGTAAGTGTTGTATTGCCACTTTTGTTAATGAGCAAATCAAAAATATAAATAAAAACATGACAATTAGTACCTCAACTTTGTCTCTCAGTTATTATGGTGGTTCTGCAGTTATCGATAACATCGATTACACTTTTGTTGCGCATGTCCAGTGTTTCCATAAACACTTACCTGGGAACATCTACTCTGCTACATAAGTTGTGAAAATTCCATCAAATTGTTTATACGCTTCCGCAGAAAATAATTTATTTGTTTGCAACACTCGTTTGGTTGAGATTTTCTGGTGTTGGAAACCAACCAGCCAGGCAAGTGTGCACTGAGGCCACAGGTATTTTGCAGTTTATCCAACAAAGTATAGCAGAAACTAAACGAAGAAAAGTGAATCGAAATCTCCAACCATTTGCATTGTGCATTTTTTTTCTTTTTCTTTTGTTTTTTTTGAGTGACAAGGATTTTCCGAAAGAGAAGAAAGTTTAAAATCTAAATCGTTTATAAGCGCATACACTTGTAGACACTTTTTTCTATTGTTTAGAGGAATTTGTGAAAAAGTGTGCTTAGTGGTGGTTGTGGTAGTGGTAATGCCTGCAGCCAACAATTAAATTGACAAAGTGGTCGTTGTCGTTGTCGTTGTAGGTTTGTGATGGGGCTGCTGCTGGTGTATACTTAAAGAGAGAAAGACACATTTACTTGTGTGCAGCAGCAGCAGCAGCACCTGAAGGAGTAGGCAGGGGGCTTTGCTATGATTTTTGTAGGTAGCAGGGGTATGTGTGTGTGTGTGAAGGCATAGATGGGAGGAACGTTATTGTATGACACCTTGCCTGTGTACAATTATAATAAATCCATCAATGCAATGCGAGTTTTGATGGAATATTCCGAATTGTCAATGATAATTGTATTGTTGCTATTGTGGCAGTAGCTGTTTACGACAGCATTGTTGTCGTTGTCGTTGTCGTTGCTGGTGCTTCTGTTGTTGCCGTTGACGTTGTGGTGCCAAGGCGCTTACAAGTGTGTGCAAGTGATTGTGTGTACGTGGGGGGTCTTTGAGTTAAGTGTTGTATCTGTGTGTGCCAGTAGTAGGTGTGTATGGTTGCTATTCTCCGCAAGGTTATCTACATTCAAAAGGGAATTCAAGTAACCTCCTATGTGTAGTGTGTTGTACGTTGACAAGCAAACGTTAGAAAGTGGGGTGGCGAATGGACAGACGGACAGACAAACACACTAGAGATAACTACACTCTATGAATGCACTGCACATTTTGACATTCGATTGTAAAGTGCCTACTAGTTTTTATGTGGGTTGGGGTTTCTTTTCACTTTAACCTTGAAGAATTTAACAGGATTCTAATTAAAAAAAGAAAACCCATTTCAGTTACTGCACGTTGTGTTTTTTAACCCTCCCCCCAACTGTGGGTACTTCAAATCCCCAACCGAAAAACAGAAACAAGAAAAGTCAACATGATTTGAATTGAAAAGAACACGAATTTCTCTTGCCCTCCCTCTGGAAAAAAAAGAAAACAAACACTCGCTACAATATGATTTCGTCAAACAATTTGGAGCCGGTAAGTTTGGTTGAATGTCTTCATATGCCTTTGTCCTTTATTTCTATTTCGGCAATTATACAAATTTTCTTTTTAATTTTTCTCTGTCCTTCATTTAGTTAACAACTCCACGGCATTTGGAAATGAGCGGCGAACAAAAATTGCTGGCCTACAAACGTGTAGGTCAGGCTGTTAACATGGCTGTAGATCGTTTGGTGACAATTGGTGAAATCATTGCTGAGGGTTTTCAGGATATCAAAGGTGATATGTTTGATTGCTGCAAGGACGCCAGAGATACGGGTAAGCATTACAAATGAAACTCATTTTTATGTCGGTATTTTTGAAGACAGAAAGGAGTAAAATTGCCTTAATGGCCAAAGCCTATCAACTTTCGGAAAGGGCAGAGGCCAAACGAAGAAACTTTTGAAGATTAATCATTGAAAGACGTCATTGATAGTCCAAGCGTAGAAGACATTAGCAGAAATGCCGGCAGAATTACGGCTGCGTTAATAAAGTCTTTCGAAGATAGTTTCCCGTTTTGGAAGTGAAAAACAGCCCTATAAAGGCCCAGAATAATCCGGAGGGTTGGTTACATTAGGCGAGAGATGTGTGGACTTTACAATAGGACATACTCTGGTAGACGCTATGGTTACCAGAGCACAGACTTTGGAGGACTTGATAAAGCTTTTGATAAACATTGATTTTCTAAGGGAAAAGAAACGAGAAGGATAGAAAACCCCAAAAATGTGAACAGAGACATTTATCAAGAATTCATTCTAATGGACATAATGGCCAGAGGCCACTCATCATTTAGGCCACCAGGACATATACCCAGCAAAACATGTCGTAACAAAATAAGCTGGGTGCTAATTAGGTTAGGTTGAAAAGAGTGTGAATGTTAAACACATACTCCCAAGAAGCCCATTTGGAAGGCTAAGATAGGCAAAGATCCTAGTATTGAAACATCAGGCAGTACAGGGAATGGAAACCCAATACAGCTTAACGAACAGGGACCCGACGATGGAACCATTACCGACTTTATAAAAAGTCGGAAGACTGGACTAAGCAAAGAACCTAAAACGATGACATCAGGCAGTGCAGTGACAGGAAAATCAATGCAGTCTAAAGAACAGGGAGCAGACGATGAGATCAGCACCTACTCCCAAGATGTCCATTTACTAGAGGACCAATGATTGAGGTAATCCAGATAAACCTCCACCGGAGCGAGACTGCTACACACGCTCTGATGGAGAAAATCAGCAAGGGCAAGATTCATATTGCCTTAATTCAGGAGCCATGGACGACCCGGAACAAAGTTTCTGGACTGAACCATATCAACTACCATTTATTCTATGTTCACACTGGTACTCGGCCGAGGACCTGCGTTATTTGTCATAAAAATTTGAATTAAAGATTACCAGATTACCAGAGCGGCGAAACGTGCATCCTGGAAGCTTTTCTGCGAACAGGTCGATAGCGTTAATAACGCCGCCAAGATAAAAAATTTTCTCTAAAAAACCCATGTCCAAACTGAAACTTTAGTAGACGACATGGGAATGAGAGCAGAGACAACGGAGGACATGTTGAGGCTTTTGATGAAAACCAATTTTCCATGGGATACGAAGGGACTCACGGAGATACCGGAATCTTGGAATAATGACGTTGATCGAAGGTTTATAATAACTGAATTTATGGTGAAGGAATCCTTGAGGAGCTTCAAACCATTTAAGTCACCCGGACCCGATGGAATATTTCCGGCGTTACTACAGAAATAGGCAGACTATCTGGCGTCTCGTCTGGCCAAAATTTTCACAGCGTGCATAGGACTTGCATATACTCCGAATGCATGGCAGGAGGCAAGGGTGGTATTTATACCCAAGGCCGGCAAGGCAAGTTATGCGACACCAAAGGCCTACAGACCTATAAGCCCTACGTCCTTTCTACTCAAAACCATGGAACGCATTGTGGATACCATGATAAAGGGTAGGACAATCTGCGAATTGCTTAAATACAAACAGCTTGCCTATGTCAAGGGAAAGTCGGTGGAAACTGCTCTGCACGATGTTGTGCATAAAATGGGAGAATCCTACGATGCCAAGACGTACACATTGGGTGTTTGCATTGACATCGAGGGGGCTTTTAACAATGTGCGGACCGCCACACTTATCCATTCCTTAGACCAGTATCGGGTGGACCGGGTCCTTAGAGACTGGATAAACCATATGCTAAGGAACAGGTGGATAAATTGTGTGTCCCTTGGCAGTAATATAAGAGAGAGGCACGCCACAGGGTGGCATTTTATCGCCACTCCTATGGGTAACCACCATAAATGACTTATTACGGAGGAGGGTTTTGAACCCGTCATCGCGTAGCAGACGATGTTATAACACTTCTATGAGCTAAGGATACGAATCAGCTATGCAGAAGGGTCAAAAGTGTCTTACATATGGCGCAAGACTGGGCTAGCCCCAGGGGTCTCAATGTTAACCCAGAAGAAAAAGACTAAAATCTGCCTATTCACGAGGAAGACGAAGGTGGGCCAATTTGACGCACCACGTTTCGTTTATAGAACAATTTCGATATCTGATAAGGTCAGAGTACAAAAAGTGGACTTCGCAGTCTACAATATCTTCTTTATAGTCGGACCTAGTCGCTGTCAAGGAATATACAATGGGAGCAATTCTTGACATTGAAGGTAAAAACCGACGTCAATCATGAAGGAGTTGGAGTTTCTAGGCACAACTATACCGTACGAAAGTTTATTAATAACTTACTTACTAAAAGATGCATTACGGCAGGCTTGGGATCTGTGGATCTAAAAAGATGGGTCTGCAGAGGAACACCATAAGAAGGTGTACTGTTTCCGCTACTTTGGAATATAGCCATTAACAATATATTATTGTCTCTGGAAGAAAAAGGTGTAAAAGTGGTCGCGTTTGCTGATGACGTGGCAATTGCGGTTAGGGAAAGTTTCCCAACATTCTTAAGAGATATAACTTCTGGAAGCTCTACGTGCAACAGCGAAGGGGACAGCTGTTTCCTTGGGATGAGAGAATGTTCCATTTACACAAACCGCAAAATACCTGGGTGTTTTGCTGGACAGGGAATTGAACTTCAAATCCAACATTTTGGAAATGGCAAGAAAGGCAACTCTTGTCCTATACACCTGCAAGAGAGCCATTGGCAATATTTGGGGGTTTAGACCACTCGTCATGCTTTGGGTATATACTGCAGTTGTCAGGCCTATAATGCTATATGGTGTTGCGATCTGGTGGACGGCGCTTTAAAAGTCCACCTACTGTTCAATACTCAATCGGATCCAAAGGATGGCTTGTTTAAGCATCACAGCCGCACTGATGACGACATCATCTGATGCACTGAATTTAATGCTACATCTTATGCCTCCGGACATTGTGGCTGGACAAATTGCTGCAACCACTGCCTTGAGGTTAAGGGAGCTTTCTCTTTGGTCATGTGGTGGCTACGGACACTGTATTATCCTTGATACAATATCCGATGTTCCAGGCAGAGTGGATTACACCCTTCCTGAGCCGCTTTTTTATAAAAAGTTCTGTACCACTATTCCTGACAGAACCGATTGGAACTACGATATCCCTGGCAATAGAAGTAACATTGACCTCTATACGGATGGTTCCAAACTACAGGACCAGGTAGGCTTTGGGGTGTACTCTTAAGGTCTAGAACTGGTTATATCGAAAAGGTTACCCGACCAGTGCAGTGTGTATTAAGCAGAGATCCTAGCAATTAAGGAAGTGGTGGAATGGCTAAGATATAATGTCATTACGACGATTGGCATAAATATCTTCTCAGACAGGCTGGCAGCCATTAAAATCCTGGAGAACGTATTTCTGAACATAAAACCCGCCCTCGACTGCCATTAAAATCCTGGAGAACGTATTTCTGAACATAAAACCCGCCCTCGACTGTCGCAGATCTCTCAACGAGATGGCTGAACACTTCAAAATTCACCTGTTCTGGATGCCGGGCCTCAGAGATATCCCAGGGAATTGTAAAGCGGACGAGTGTGCGAGGCTAGGAACTACCCTACACATTTCAGGGAAACTGGAATTCGTGGGTATGCCTTTCAGGACCAGGCACGAAGGACAACGAATGATAGATTGTCACAAAGAGTGGGCTGTGAGCATTCCAAAACTATTTGGCCTAATCTAGACTTGTAGAGGTCTGCCGCTTTGCAGTCACTGGCTAGAACAGACGTCTCAGTCATTGTGTCCGTCATGACAGTTCACTGTCTAATCGGAAAACATGCTGACAAACTGAAGGTTGCCACAACGACTTTTACAGAAGCTGTGAGGACATCGAAGAAGAAGATACTATAAAACACCTTCTGTGTGTGTGTCCCGCACTAGCAGTCAAAAGGATTTCCACTTAAGGTTCTCATTTCTTTAAGAACCTGTCTGATTTAGCGGATGTGAAAATTCGAAAGTTGTTGGGCTTTTTAAAGCGATCTGGATAGTTCAACGGTAGGAACTAGAAAACATTTTCCTTCTTCTGTTCCTGTGGTATCACAATGGACGAAAACGTCTGAGTCAGATGGCAGACTACCACTTAAACCTAACCTAAACTGTATAGTTGTGGAGAAAGTCGACTCAATTGTCAAGGTAATTCATAGTCAAGAAAAGTTTATGCAAAAAAAAGTCTACTCTCAAAAAAGTCATATCCACACCTGAGAAGCTGGACTCTATTGGAGTCCGTTCATGGTGTTACGAAGAAGGGTTATGCAGAGCCAAAGTATGACTTGGAAATAGTGACTGTAGATTATAGTATTGTATAGACGGCTTGTCTAGCAAAAATAAAACGCAAAAAAAGATTCCAGTGTAAGTCTGTTCCTTTGCTGTCAAAACAATACAATTATAGTTGTAAAATTTATAACTAAAATTTGCAAAAAAATGTGTGAGCATAAAAGTCAAACAATTGTACAAATAACTGGTTATAATTTTATTTTACCATTCACAATAGAGGTATTTATGCAAATATCATTCACAATAGAGGTTTTCTGCAGGTGGCCACAATTATTTGTGAAAAACATATGACCGCAATCCTGACAACAGATGTTCTACAAAAGCCTGCACTGGTAATTTATCCAGAACTTTGTTGTCCTGGATAGATGTCATTTTCATACAAATTATTGCACTGCACTATAAAATACTAAAATAAAACGAAGCTTACAATAGAGGTTCATTATACAGAACTAGGTCTTAAATGTAGAGAAAGCCTCCTAAGTAGCCAACATAGCCTTTCAGAGACAAGAAGTTGGACTTAGTTTTAATTCGCTCATTGTACTTTAAAAAGAGGTCCTGGAAACTTCAAATTTAGAGTCGGAAAAAATTAAAAGACGGTCAATAAAATAATCTCTAAACACAATTAGGATTACACTTAACATTCCTTTAAAAAAAATGTATTCTCAAAAATTTACTTTCTCTTTGTTTTACAGGAAAATCAATCGAACAGCTATGCATTGCAGGCGACTTAATTCACGATAGTGCTGGCGTTGCCAAACCCTATGTGGATCATACTGCCATTGTGTTGGCCTCACGCTCGCTACTTACCTCAATAACGCGAGTCCTTTTGCTGGTTGATATTATCGTTGTGAAACAACTCTTCAGCTTCAAATACAAGGATAGCAAATGTCCCCAAAATCTTGAATGTGTTATGAACTTCACCAAATTCGTGCAGGCCTTTTCCGCCTTTGGCACCGAAATGGTCGAGATGACATATCTAACGGGTAGTAATGCAAATTGTGCCAAAGAGGAGCGTAGACGTTCGGAAATCTTATCTGCCCGTCAGGTATTGGAACATTCGGTCAAGGTCTTAATCACCTCTTCCAAGGTGTGTATGGTCCATTATAACTGTGTAATAGCTCGAGAGAATCGCAATACGGTATTCTGCCAAATACGCCGCGGAATGGATCACATTCATTTCATTATCAAGGACACCATCATCGAATCGGAGTGGCATTCGACGAAACAACAACAGCAGTATTCCTACTACAACAACGATGATCGTGGCACCATACATGCCACCATCCAGCACTTCACCTATCTGATGCAGTGTTGCCGCTACAAAAGCAAACACAGCGATCCCTATCTAAATGCCAAAATCAATCATCACAACTCGTACAGGAAGAAGTCAATGGACAAACGTTGGCAACCCCTCGACAATAAAACAAAAACGAAACTCTACGATGCCACTGGCCTGCCCGAAGGGGAGCGTCTATTGAATGAATGCTATGGCCTGGATGAGTACTCGCCGGGCAGTCCAAAATACAAGACGTCAGTGGCGGCGTCAACGACGACAATCAATCAATCCTGTGTTTGCGGCGACCTCATTGAGAAAGTTTTAATCTCATTCGATAGAATTTTGGAGAACATACACGACTTTACCGACTCGCCCTACACCAGCCATGAGATGCGAGAGAATATTTTAATCTACTGTGACCACTGTACCCGAGAACTCAACAAGTACTTGCGAAATGTCGTCAAGCAAGGTGGTGGTGGTGACCACCAGTACTCCAAGGATCCATATCAAGATGAATATATAGACACCGTATTGGCCGCAGTGAAAACTCTATCCGAACAGCTGGTGAATTCTGCTGCTGAACAATCACGTGACATGTTTCATGCCTTGAAAATGTCCACAGACTTGGTGAACTCCTTGAATGTGGTCATTTCACAACAGAATTTGCCCCACTTTACACAGAAGGTCAATGAGTTCCATGAGCACTGCGATCATATACTGGATGTGTGCAAACTATTGCGCCATATAGCGGTGCAGGATGCCCTAAAAGAGCAGGCCAGCCATGTCTCCATAAACCTCAGGATTTACGGGCCCCAGGTGATATTAGCTGCCAAAATACTAACCAAGTTCCCCCTAAGCAATGTGGCCAGTGAAAACTTTGATGCATTTGTGGAAATGTGGACGTGGCTGGTGACCGAGGTGAACATAGTCTCGAAAAAGATCCTCGAGTCAATGGCTGTTCTGAGTGATCCAGATTTAAAGTACCTGACTATGGCAAATGTAAGTGTTTAAGGGACTTTTTTTGAACACAGAAAAATGTTGACCCTATTCTGATCTTCTTTGCAGGCCACTGCTTCGGAGGTAGTTAAGCCCGTTAAAAGTGTTAATTTTCAAAAAGATTTGCCCGAGGCCTGCAAGGAACTAGACCCGGAATCGGAAAATGTCAAAAGAGATCTACAGCCACGCTGGAATGAAGAATTGTGTGACAATGACATCATCAAAAGGGCCAAGAATCTCTCGGCCATGGCATTTCTAATGTATCAGTTTACCAAAGGCAATGGTTCGTTAAAAACAACCCAAGATCTTTTCACGCAAGCTGAATATTTTGCTGAAGAAGCCAATCGTCTATATAAAATCCTACGACAATTTTCCTATCAGGTAAGTTGGGGCACACAGAGAGAGGGAGAGAGAGAGAGAGACCGGAATACTACTAAACAGAACTGTTAATTTTTTATGTAGGTCCCGGCTAGTCCTCATAAAAAGGATCTGCTAAATGTCCTGGATCGTGTACCCACTTTTGTGCAAACATTGCAATTCACCGTCAAGGATCATACGGTGGGCCCATCAGCAACCTATGTCAAGGTGGATCACGTTATCAGGGAAACGAAAAACCTCATGTGTGTTATCAATAGTGTTGTGACAAAGTGCCTAGAGTGTGCTACTAAGGTAAGTTTGCTCTTGCCAATCAATAGCAACACAAAAACATTTTCTATGAGAATAAAACACAAAATTTTACTAGAATCGCATTTCACAAAATTTTCTATGAAAATACAATTTTTACTATAAACTAGTAAAAGCGTGCATAGTTCGGCCAAGTCAAATCTTATAGACTCTCCACCATGGTTCGCGTTTGTCAAGTTCTTTGTCCGGGGTCTCTTTAAACGCAAACAAAGCATATTGGCAAAGAATTGCTATGCTACTGGAGTTACATCGGGTTATGCATTTATTCGGGCCGTACTTGGTTCGGATGTTGGCCATTGTACAAAATTTCAACCAACTCGAATAAGAATTGAACCTTATAGAGGCTAAAGAAGTAAAATCGGGTGATCGGTTTATATGAGAGCTTTATCAGGTTATGGTTACGGTTACGTAAGAAACAGTCAAAAATTCAACCAAATCTGATAAGAATTACGCCCTCTAAAGGCTCAAGAAGTAAAATCTGGAAATCGGTTTAAATGGGAGCTATATTAGGTTATGGGCCGATTCAGACCATATTTGGCACGTATGTTAAATGTCATAGAAAACGTTACTGTGCAAAATTTCAGCCAAATCAGATAAGAATTACACCCTCTAGAAGATCAAGAAGTATAATCGATAGATCGATTTATATGGGAGACTAGCTAAACCGGGCCCGCTCCGCTGCGCCTTCTATTATACTATATGGATATGTATATCGCTTGGGTTTAGGGTCATTTAAGTTTGAATGTTAGATGCACTTCATTCTTAAAAGACTTTGAGTCCGATATTCCCATGGGGGTTTTGGAAGTGGGAAGGCCCCCAGGGTGTTGGTTCGTGGGTTTAGTTGGTGGTGTGGACCCCCAGAAACGTATTCCGGAAAGTGGGTATCAATTTCGTGCTCTACTCCCAAATACCTTTCATTGAAGCCCAATAATGTTATGATCGGTAAATATGAATGTCCGATTTAGGAGTGTTATGCGCGGTGGGGTGGTCTCCCAGACACTTAGCTCTGAAAAAATGTCAGCATCGTGCTCTACTCTCAAATACCATTTATTTAAACCTCATATTACCATTGGTTTACGGGGAGTTTATGGGATGAGGCGTCCCCCAAACACTTGGTCCCCCATTTGGATATGAGATTTGTATTCTACACTCAAATACCTTTTATTTAAGCCCCATATTGCCATGAACAGTAAATAAGTCCCGTTTGAGGGATGTTTTGGGAATGGGGTGGACCCCCAGAAACTTAGTCCCACATTTGGATATCAGATTGTTGATAACGGATTGATATTGTGTTGATATCAGATTCGTAGTCTGTTCGCAAATACCTTTCATTTAAGTCTCATATTGCCATGGTCGGTAAATATGTCCGATTTAGGGGTGTTTTGGGGGTAGGGGTGGTCCCCCAAACACTAAGTCCGACAATTGGATATCAGATACGTTTTCTAATATTAAATACCTTTCATTTGTCCCATATTGTCGTGATTGGTCCATATATATATATATATATATATATATATATATATATATATATTGTAGGTTTTGGGAAGCAAATATGGGGCGGCCCCCAAGGTACCCCATCCGAAAATTGGATACCAATTTTTTGTTTTTAGACTACTATCAAAGTGCACATAAATCGCTGAAATCGCACCACCCATCTCAGAGATCTGTCGTTTCTGAAAATTAGGCTAAGGGGGAGGGTCCGCCCACCCCCCTTCAGATATCAAAAAATTTAGTAAATTATTTTAACCACCATCTGTGAAAATTTCAACAAAATCGGTTCAGCCGCTTTTGAGTCTATAAGGAACACACAAACAAACAGACAAACAAACACAAATTGGTTTTTATATATAAGACTAGCTGAACAGGGCCCGCTCCGCTGCGCCTTCTTTCACCCTCTTATTTTATCTGAGCCCTATATTGGCACGGTCAGGAAAAAAGTCCTGTTTGGCGGTGCTGGTACGGCCTTTCAGATATTTCGCCCCAATGTGGATATCATATTGGTGCTCTACTCCCAAATTTCTTACATTTGAGCCTTATATTGCTATGATCAATTTGTATGTCCGGTATAAGGGTGTTTTTGGGGGTGAGGTGGATCCCCATGTGTCTGATTCGTGCTCTAGTCGTAAATACCTTTCAGTTGAGCCTAATATTGTCTTTATTAGTCTATATTTCCATTTGGCGGGCTTTAGAGCTGGGGCGGTCGCCCTAGACATCCCACCTTAAATAAGTATACCAAATGTCTGTTTTCGAGTTATTATAAACAAAATTTCGCGTAAATCGGTGCACCATCTCCGTGAACTGGCGTTTTTGAAAAAAGCGTGAGAGGAGGTTTCGCCCATTAAAGTTTGGATGCTAGATATACTTTATTCTTTTGGTTTTGGTGTCGGATTGGAGTAGCCTTACCCTTGCCCCGAAAGTGGATATCAGATTCATACCCTACTCCCAAAAACAACATTTGAGCTACATATTGCTGTAATCGGTATATATGTGTGGTTCAGGGGGGTTTATGAGATGAGTCGTCCCTGAAGCACTTGGCCATAAAACATATCAGATTTGAGCCCCCTATTTGCTATAATCCACAAACATGTCCAGTTTGAGGGGCATGTAGGGTTGGACGGCCCTCTTCGGATATCAAAAAAACGTAATACCCTGAATTTTTCGTGAGTCGTGATTTTCTCATAAGTCGTGGGTGTCTCGTGAGTCATGATTTGTATGGTGAGTCGTGAGGGCCCTTGAGTCTTGTTTGTCTGGTGAGTCGTGATTGTCTCGTGAGTCGTGATTGTCTCGTGAGTCGTGATTGTCTCGTGAGTCGTGCACATCTCTAGTTCTGTCATAGCACATTAAAGTAAAGTAAAGAAGGCAAATCAGTATTTCATTTTTCGGATGGAAGCAAGAAAACAAGTAGTAGTCTAAAGGTCTAATTATGCTCTCATAAATGTACGGTAAATGTAGAATAAATGTATCGTAAATGTCAAGAGGCAAAGACTTGGAGGTGAGGGAACGTCTCTACGAAATGGTGCGAGAAGTCGAGACGTCTCTCCAACTGAAGGACTAATTGATGACGGCTTTCCTGAATATTGAGAGGGCATTTAATAAGAAAGAGATGAGTCGACAGTCGCCGCCCTGAACCGCACGGGAGTCCAAGTGAGTTTCTCCCTGTGTGACTGTAAGCTACATGACAGAGCTATCAACACGGACTTCAGCGATAATGTAGTCAGAAGGCGGCCGATTAGGGGAACGCCTCAAGGGTGGGGTGTTCTTGGGATTCGCTTTCCTGGGAGGGAATAATTAGAATCGAATCCTGTGTTTGAAGAAAATGATACCTCGGTCGTCGTCGTCGTCAATGTCGCTGAAGCCACATTTTCATGTGGAGGTGACAATCTTCGTCAAGCTCCTGTAGGTGAGCAAGCTCGTTCCGGTCCAAAGCACCGATCGCCGTGGGGACAGAGTGGCCATTGGTTATTTCAATACGCCCATAACTCGCCTTGTCGTCATATCGAGCATCATAGGCCCTCAGTAATTGTGGCAGAGCCGGTGCCGCCCGGCCTCTCACAGCTGCTACTCCGTATGGAGCATTCCACTGGACGTGCCCGATAGCTTGCAGCTAAGCTTCTCGTGACAGCAATGAGCACCAGACAGATCGGACCTCAATGTGGCGGTCTGTATGGTGCTCACAGCTATCCCCTGCCGGAATGATACCTCGGACTTTATAGATTGCTCCAAGATGGAGACAGGGACAGGATTGAGGCCATACTCCGACACACAAAATATCGGTACGTCGGTGAGAACGAGTGTATGTTCTTTCGGCCGCAAAGGAAATTCTGGGACGGGAGAGAAGTTCTTGTGCGGAATGTGTGGAATCCCTGAATAGACTTCTGTATCACAACAAAGAGCTAACATGGATTAGCGCAGACGACGGCACCGTATTGGAGCTTACCCCCTAATCTATTCTTCTAATTTCTTTTTATCACATACTTTTCATTTTTTATGACTCGAGTGAAGTCAGCTCTTCATGGTGGGCTACCCTTTCAACCTAAACCTAAACTAATATTAACAATAAATTGTGATAAATTCCACAGAGAAATCATAGAATAGGGGAAAAGTAGTTTTCTTAATGTAAATTTTTGGTTTTGGAATTTGTTCAAACTTCACATTTTGTCAGCTGACACGAAAACAGAACGTAAAATTTTGTTTTTACTGATTTCTACACTGGAGGCAACCATAGCGCAGAGATTGGCATGACGCTGAACGCCTGGATTCGAATCCTGGCTAAACCTTCAGAATAAATTTTCAGCGGTGATTTTCCCCTCCTAACGCTGGCAACATTTGTAAGGTACTATGCCATGTAAAACTTCTCACCAAAGAGGTGTTGCACTGCAGCACGCCGTTCGGAGTCGGCTATAAAAAGGAGACCCCTTATCATTGAGCTTAAACTTGAATAGGACTGCACTCATTGATATGTGAAAAGTTTGCCCCTGTTCCTTAGTTCATGGGCAAAATTTGCATTTGCAGATATCGAAATCGTCTTATTGAGGAAACGTGGTGCGTTTAATTGGCCCCCTTCGTATTCCTCGTAAACAGGCATATTTCAGTCTTCTCTGGGTTAACATTGAGGCCTCTGGGGTTAGCCCAGTCATATGCCATATGCAGGACCTTTTCGCCCCTTCTGCATAGCTCGTTCGAATCCTTACCCCTTAAAAGTATTATAACATCGTCTGCCATGAGACACACAATTCATCCACCTGTTCCTTAGCATATGGTTTATCCAGTTGCTAAAGACCGAGTCCACCCGGTACTGGTCTAAGGATTGGATCAGTGTGTGGGTCCGCACATTATTAAATGCCCCCTCGATGTCAATGCATACCGGCAGGGTGCACGTTTTGGCATCGAAGGCTTCTTCTATTTTATGCACAACCTCAGGGCAGTGCAGTCTCCACCGACCTTCCCTTGACATAGGCATGCTGTTTGTATTTAAGCAGTTCGCTGGATGTTCTACTCTTTATCATGGTGTCACCCATCACCAAACGAAAATGAGAAGTGAAAATCAGGAGATCGATTTATAAAGAAGCAATATCAATGCACAGACCAAATAAAACCAAGGTTAATATAGTCAGTTGGAAGTCATGAGAGAAATCATTGTACAAAGTGTTAATCTAATAGGATGAAAATTGTGCCCTCTATAGGCACGATGTATCTTCAAGGATACATTAAGCGTCGAATTGCTTATTTTTTCAAAAAATTTCACTTTTGTGATAGTATCCATCGGAAAAATATCAATCGATATGCAGTCAAAAAAATTAAATATCGCTAGTGCCATCTATATTTTGCCAGCTCTACTCGTGAGTCGTGATGGTCTCGTGAGTCGTGTACATCTTTACTTTTGTCACAGCATATCAAAGTATTTACATTTTTCGAATGGAAGCAAGAAAACAAGTAGTAGTCTAAAGCTGATTTTTTGAACATTACTCTAAACTAAAATTTCTTTTAAATAAAATAATAGGCATGGCTTTTTTTTATTGTACTAACGGTATTTTTCTTGTTTTTACAGTACAACCTAGACTTTAATAGTATTACTGGCGGTCTGACATCTTCAAATCAGGATGACTGCAGTGCTGGTGCCATGGACTCAAAGGGGACCAGTAATAGTTCTGACATAACTGGGTGACATTATGGTATGGCTCGAAGAGCCAAAGGAGATACGCGTCGAACGCGAGTCTCTTTTCTACTTTTTTGATTATTATTCACTGTCACATTCAAAGCTACAAAATACCATCAGCAGCAGCAGCAACAGCAAAAGCAAAAATTGCAGCGGCAGCAGCATCAGCGTCAGCGTCAGCAGTATTCCCTTAATAGTAACAAAAATAATATTGAAATTCTTTTCTGTGTTTGCTATATTTTCGTATACTTAAACATTCGATTTGAATTTCATTTGAATATGCCAATGAAGCAAAAGAAGAGTTGTACTATGTGTTGTTGTTGTTGTTCTTTGTCAGAGAAATATATGAATGTTACAGAATCGTTGTTTTTAATTCTCTATAATTACATATGTATGTATGTGTGTGTAACATAAAGCTACTATGTACGTAGTATTTATCTAAAAACAAAACTTAACTAAAAACGATGTATCCAAAGTAACTCTTAACTTTCCGCCTCCCCCTCCCCCCCTGTACTCTAACTCTCCTCTGGCTCTCTATCTATCTATCATCTATACCCCTATCTTTACCTACATACATATTAAATAGTATACATTTCTATTTGAAGAAAAAAAACCTTAAAAATTATTAACTAAAACAAAAAATCTGAAATTTATTTGGTATTATTTACATTTAAAACATTTTTTGTGGAACGTAGAGCTTAACAATATTACCTCAATGGTTGTTTATAATTGTAGTCCTGAGTACAAGCAAAACAAAAACAAAAACAGAAATAAATACTAAATTTATAATAATAGAAAGTATACATTTAATTAAGTTAAATTACCATGTAATAGTTATGATGTATATGTAAAATGTAATGCTAATGCTAATCATAATCATAAAGATAAAAAAAAAAAACACAACAAAAGTACGTACGTATGTATTAAAATAACGAGAGATATAGACGGTTATATTCGAACAGTACTCGTAAAAGACCCGCCCCCAACCCCCCCACACACTACCCCAGCCACTAGCCCCCCAAAAAAAATCCTTTAAAAAATCCTCTTAATTGTCCCCCCATTTAAACAAAGAAAAGAAAACACCCACCACCCTTTAAAGGTGCGTTGTAGTTGTAAGTAAGTAATTCTAGACTTTTTTTCATTTTTGGAAATTTCATCATCCGCTTTAATCATTATTTACTACTGATGAGTATTATTCTCTTAATCTTATATATACTCTATTATTATTATTATTATTACTGAATAAAAACAAAAACAAAACCTAAACAAAGTGAAGAAAAAACCCCCTAACAAAACCAATCAACCACAAGAAGCAAATGTATTCTCTAAATGAAATCCCTTGTAGTATTTTGCATGTCTTCTTAGAAATCGAGCTAATTTTTATCCTCTATTTGCATATTAACAATCTCCAAAATATATTTAAATTATACATGCTTTAGTAATTTTTCTTTGAATTTGAAATTTATAAAAAAAAGACAACTAAAATATATATACAAACTTAATGAAAAACAATCAGAAGAATATTTTAAATAACAAAACTGAAAACCTACACTTCTATATCTTGTCCTAAGACGACTTTGGTATGGCAAAAGATTCTCAGGCAACCCTAGTGGCCTTTTATATTTCGGAATTGTACAACCCTGCCAACTGACAGCTCTATCGTAAAGCTTGACATCTCTAAGGTTATACGTGTCCAGAACGTTTTGACACACGAGCGCTATTTGTGTTGTTTACAGTAACTTTAAAGATTCATCTCGCCCAAAAAATGGAATTAAATCTTGAACATTTTCCTGCGATTAGTTTTTACAATTTTCGACGTGGATTACAATTTTCGACGTGCATCGATGAACTTAATTCAATTTTTGGCGATGAAGCTCCATTAAAGATCCACCGAGGTCGTAGTTCACTCCAAGACGAATTTCGTGAAGATCGTCCAAAATTTGATTTTCCAAAAACCATTGATGCTGGTGCGCCAACTGATATTGCAAGATCATCATGTGACCCATCGCACAGTGTAACTTTTTCCACTTTAAGGATGCCAAAATAAATAACTCCCATGTTTAAAACAAAAATGGGCGAGATCTGCACACTTTTACGCCTACTTCACTTACAGTTTTGGGCAAAACCCAAGCAACTTTTATTCACCTTTTAACAGGATTATCAGAATACGAGGGTTGCCTTTTATATTTCGGAATTGTACAACCCTGCCAACTGACAGCTCTATCGTAAAGCTTGACATTTCTAAGGTTATACGTACCCAGAACGTTTTGACATACGAGCGCTATTTGTGTTGTTTACAGTAACTTAAAGATTCATCTCGCCCAAAAAATGGAATTAAATCGTGAGCATTTTCCGGCAATTAGTTTTTACAATTTTCGACGTGGATTAACTCAACAACAGTACATCGATGAACTAAATTCAATTTTTGGCCATGAAGCTCCATCGAGAACCAGTGTTTATGGTGAATTCAAACGAGGTCGTAATTCACTCCAAGACGAATATCGTGAAGGTCGTCCAAAATTAGTTTTTCCAAAAACCATTGATGCTGGTGCGCCAGCTGATATTGCAAGATCATCATGTGACCCATGGCGCAGTGTGACTTTTTCCACTTTTAGTCCCTTGTGGAAGAGGCTACACTATTTCACACTCCCATGCGGAAGAGGCTACTCTATTGAAATTTGGCATACATACTCTGAGGGGTTATGTGAAAAGCAGATTGCACTTATAAGGAGAGGTCATGCGAACAGCTGAGTAAATTTTTTTTTATTTTTGTTTGGACTTTACAGTAAATCTAAATTTCAGAGGCTTGATAACACAGCTGTAATTTTTTTCTAAATCTACGTTCTATTTGATCCAAACATTTCACACATAAGCAACAAAACAGTGTTCCAATGAGGAAAAAAACAAATATAAAACACATTTGAAGAAGATAAGTTGTAAAACAAAGTTATTTCTAAAACCACTTTGACATTTCAATTTACGGCATTTGTCACTCAAGGTAGTTTCGTTGGTGGTAGATTTTTGTTTCTGTGCTAATGACGCTACCTCTTAATTGTACCATGTACCTTCTTAGAAATCGAGCTAATTTGTATCCTCTATTTGCATACTACCAATCTCCATTATATTATACATGCTTTTGTAATTTTTCTTTGAATTTGAAATTAAAAAAAAAAACAAGTGAGAGCGTGCTAAGTTCGGCCAGGCCGAATCTTATATACCCTCCACCATGGATCGCATTTGTCGAGTTCTATGCGCAGTATCTCTTTTTAGGCAAACAAGGAATATTGAGTAAGAACTGTTATTCTATTGGAGCTATATCAAGTTATAGTCCAATTCGAACCATAAATGAATGCTGAACATTGTAGAAGTCATTGCGTAATATTTCAGTTCATTCGGATAAGAATTGCGCCTTGTAGAGGCTCAAGAAGCAAAATCGGGAGATATGTTTATATGGGATCTGCATCAAGCTATTGATCGATTCACACCATAATAGACATGGTATGTAGAAGGTCATGAGAGAAGCCGTTGTACACAATTTCTTCCAAATCTAATGAAAATTGCGCCCTCTAGAAGCTCAAGAAGTCAAGGTAGCATGCTTTCGACAGACAGACGGACGGACATGGCTAGATCGACTTAAAATGACATGACGATCAAGAATATATATACTTTATGGGGTTACATACAGAATGACGAAATGAGTATACCCCCATCCTATGGTCGAGGGTATAAAAAAAAAATTTTTCTTCTTATCTTGCTCTAACACGACTTTGGAATGGTAACAGGGTTGGGTTTTATATTTCCGGATTGTACAACCCTTGTGTTGCAATCTGCCAACTGACAGCTCTATCGTAAAGCTTGACATTTTTAAGGTTATACGTACACAGAACCAGGGACGTAGCCAGGATTTTATTTTGACATTTTTAAGGTTATACGTACCCCCGAACCAGGGACGTAGCCAGGATTTTATTTGGGGGGGGGGGGGGCACCACACATTTTTAAACCCTACACCACTACTGTGGTACATGGTATTATAACTTAGTGCATTTGTTTGTAACACCCAAAAGGAAGAGAGATAGACCCATGGATAAGTATACCGATCGACTCAGAATCACTATCTGATTCGATTTAGCTATTCGTTTCGTTTGCGCGGGATACCTTGATATCTATTTTGACCTTGACTCCCTCCGAATAATACTGTCTAGGGCCACTCTTAAGTAAGGGGGTCTTCGCTAAGTACTAGCTTATTCGTTTGTTTCGGAGTGTTGTCTGTCTGTCCGTCTCTCCTTGTTGTGTTTGTGTACAAACTGGAGGTCGCAATTTTCATCTGATCGTCTTCAAGTTTGGTATGGGCATGTTTTTCGGCCTGGAGACAAAACCTATTGAAATTAGAAAAACTGGGTTCAGATTTGTATATAGCTCCCATATATATATATATATATATATATATATATATATATATATATATATATATATATATATATATATATATATATATATATATATATATATATATATATATATATATATATATATATATATATATATATATATATATATATATATATATATATATATATATATATATATATATATATATATATATATATGTTTGCCCGATTTGCAGTAATACAGAAATAAAGTGGTCATTTGTTAACCGATTCTCTCGAAATTCGGCAGAAAGGATTTTCTTATGACTCTCGATTTTAATGTTTAATTTCATAGAAATCGGTTCAGATTTGGATATAGCTCCCATACATGTGTTCGTCCGATTTGTAGTAATACAACAATAAAATGGTCATTTGTTAACCGATTCTTTCGAAATTTGATAGGAAGGATTTTCCTATAACTCTCGTTTGCTACTGATTTTAACATAACTGCAAAATTTAATCAAAATCGTTTCAGATTTAGATATAGCTCCCATATATATGTATCTACCGATTTTTACATAAATGGCCGTAGTAGCTACAATTTTCAACCGATCTGCACAAAACTGGACACGGACAGTTTTGTTATGTTGTTGTTTGTGATATGATCCTAACATATCTGCAAGATTTGATCAAAATCTGTTCAGATTTGTATATAGCTCCCATATATATGTATCGCCTGATTTGCACTTCTATGGCCGTAGTAACAACAATTTTCAAACGATCTGTTTGAAAGTCGGTTCAGATTTCAGATATACCTCTCATATACATATATATTTATATACTGCCGAATTCATAATTGTAGGGTAGGTGTAGGGTATTATACAGTCGGCTCCGCCCGACTTTTGCCTTTCCTTACTGGTTTCAAAATCAAAAATTGCCAAAATTCTTGTTACAGTAAAATTGGCAAAGATGCATCAATTTTTTTTTTTTTTTTAAATTGTGGTCGCTATTCTTTGCAGCAGCTGACATATCGGCGATGACATTTGGTCCTGAAGTCAGAGCTCAATTTTGCACTAATTGCCAACACAGTGCAAATATCTTTTGGAAGTTGTATTAATGGCTTTGAACGCTTGACAACGGCAACGGCTCCTCCGTGTGCCCCTATTCGCATCAACGACGAAAAATACCCATAAATAAAGCTGCCTTAGAAAAATTCTAGCTCGAGTTAGGAAAGGGGTATGGTAATAAAATTTGGATTGGCGTAAAGTAGACGACTGAAATCAGTTACAACAATTTTTCCCGTCATGTTTCAGGGGAAAATTGGCTTATCGAAAGTCGGCAATTTTTTATATCCCAAAAATCAAACTAAAAAATTTCTTAAAATTCTTAGGACGAAGGTTTTTCGTTGCATTTGGTTTCTATAAAAAAATTTATGGCAATAATCTTTTTTTATAGCAGTTTCTATTTTATGCCAAGACCATTAAACCCAGCTTTCTTCGCTAAATGGTCATAAAATATTAGGTTAGGTTGAAAAGAGGGTGCAGATATTAATCCGCCCCATGCTACTAAAAACTATAAAGTAGCCTCTAAAAAGAAAATTTTAAGTTAAGAATTCCGTGCTACTTACAAAATCCCTAATTGTTTTCAATACCACTCCCCTAAGTTGGTTCATGTCTGGTAATCTGTCTCCACCTAAGTGCCGGTATCTGTTAGACGCGAAAGCCGGGCAATGACAAAGGAAATGCTCCAACGTCTCATCATCTTCCCCGCATACCCTACACATGCTATCACTTGCCGCACCGTAGTCCTATGTGTCCCATTATGATACCAATAGCTATACTGACCTCCTTCTTGCTTACTTTCAGTAATAGTCTCGTCTTCTCACGATCTGGATTCTCCCACAGGATTTTCGGCGTCCTACCGACCGTTTCGCTGTTCCACAATGTTGCATGCGCATTCGTCGCCCACTCCCTTAACTCGGAGTGCGTCGACCCGAAAGGCTTCGGGTTAACCAAGTTTATCGACGGCAGTCCTATGGCCTTCACCGCCAAATCGTCTGCCCTTTCATTTCCCCTTACTCCGTTATGGCCCGGCACCTTAATGATGCGGATTTTACCATCCTCAGAGAAAGCGTTAATCTCCTTCTTACACTGCAAGACTGTACATGACCTTACCGTCCTGGTTGTTATTGCACTTATGGCGTTAATATGGCGTTAATCTCCTTCATACACTGCAAGAATGTTCGAGGCCTTGGTTTTTATTGCCCTTATGGCAATTTTACTGTCGGTAAAGATGTTCACAATCGACGTCCTCGTCTAACTCACGCATTCCTTGATCGCCCGGATCTCTGTCTGCAGTATTATGGTCAAGCAGTCTAAAACAGATCTCAGTCTCTGGGTTCTCAATATAGACCCCACTCTGTCCTCTACCTTTAATGCATCCGTGTAACCTGATCTTCCAAGACTGTGCCGATCATCGGAGCCTTGCACTCGACCTCAAGGTTCATCTCAGGTATCCGTTCGGAAACCTCTTCCATTCCTTCCAGGTTTCCTATCGTCGCCTCGATTATACCGCGATGGTATGAGCTGCTCCCATCCTCAATCCATTCTCCCATCGCCTTAAGTCTCATAGCCGCAGTGGCTGCCTCACACTTATTCTTTATGTTAATGGGTAGGATATCTAGAATAGTTCCAGTGCCCGTGGGTCGCTGCGCCTATGTCAAAACAACATGTTCTCTGTACCTGTTGTATGGTCCTTATGTTGCACTTTTTCTCCATAGCAGTCCCCCAGTGGACTATCCTCGGATTCAGGCCCTATTTTGAGCCTACATCTGTGAGCCTTCTCAGTGCGCTCTTGAATGTGCTATTTCCAATTCAGTTTCCTGTCCAAGATCACATCTAAGTATTCAAATACTTAAATGTGATCTTGGACAGGAAACTGAATTGGAAATAGCACATTCAGCACCTTGTCAGATATCGAAATCATCTTATTGAGGAAACGTGGTGCGTTAAATTGGCCCTCCTTCGTCTTCCTCGTGAACAGGTATAATTTCAGTCTTCTCTAGGTTAACATTAAGACCTCTGAGTGTAGCCCAGTCATATGCAAGCCCCTTTCACCCCTTCTGCACAGCTGGTTCGGATCCTTATCCCTTAGAAGGATTATAACATCGTCTGCGTAGTAGACGGGCTCAAAGCCCTCCTCAGTAAGCATCCGCAATAGGTCATTTATGGTGGTCATAGGAGTATGCGCATGCATTGGAGTGGCGTTAAATGCCCCCCTGTGGCGTGCCTTGTGCCACTTTCTCCCTTATATTTATGTCATGAGACACAATTGGTTCTTGTCTTGTCTTTGTGTGTTTTATGGTTCTTAACTATAATTCACACACACAACCAAAACTCGTTGACAAATAGTGCCTTCGCGAGAAAAAAATTGTACTCAGCTGTTTACGGCACACTACCTGGTAATTATGTCATGGTACTTCTCATTAAACGAAATTGAGTTTTCGTCAGCGCCTTTATCAACCGATCAAATTGGTCAAATGCAAATTTTTGCCATGAACATTCCACTGCGGAACAGGGGCTAACTTCTCACATATCAATGAGTGCAGTCCGATTCAAGTTTAAGCTCAATGATAAAGGACCTCCTTTTTATAGCCGAGTCCGAACGGCGTGCCGCAGTGCGACACCTTTTTGGAGAGAATTTTTTACATGGCATAGTGCCTCACAAAAAACCACCGCTGAAAAATGTTTTTTTCTGATGGTCTCGCCAGGATTCGAACCCGGACGTTCAGCGTCATAGGCGGACATGCTAATCTCTGCTCTACGGTGGCCTCCAAATTGGTCACAATGTCTTTTTGTATGTCATCTACAATGTGTACCAGGATTCACTAATAGAAGGTTAGGTCACATGCGAAAACATAAAGTGGATAGGCCCCATAAACATCATTAAGGATGCCAAATCTGCCGATTGAAAATGTCATCATATGGTAGAAAACGTAAACAAAGAATGAATACGAAAAGAGAACAATTTGACATCCTCAACGCCAAGAACTGCCAAAAATTAAAAAACAAATGTTTGTTAATTTTTGGCAGCACTTGGCATTGAGGATGTCAACTTGTTTTCTATTAACATTCATTCTTTGTTTACATTTTGATAACACTTTCAATCGACAGATTTGACATCGTTAATAATGTTTATGGGGCCTATCCCCTCTATGTTTTTTCAAGTGGCCTAACCTTCTATTAGTGAATCCTGTACATAACCTAAAAATTTGAGCAAAAGGTATTTTTTTATAGGTAATGATTTTTAAAGTTTTGAGAAAGCTTAGTAAATCATAAATTTGTAAAAGCAATTTAATTTGGTGTTGCTTTCATTCGACTGACAACAAAAACATCTGATTTCTTTACGTTTTTATCGGAAGGAATAGAGCACGCTCTATCGAAAAAATTACATGTGCTATTTTGAAAAGTGATTTTTATATGTAAGTTTCATCTGTATCACACGATATGTACAACTTTACATGTCATAAGCATCTACATGCCGTGTAACGGAGCGTTTATGAAGAAAATCTTCATAAAAGTATATTGTTTTCATTGCGATTTTTGTAGTGTTTCAAAAAAGTAACCGTGAAAAATGTGTGTTTTCAACTGTGGAAAATGAATTTAGTACCAGCCGTATCCGATAACTGGTTTATAAAACGTCCCATGTGCAATACAAATTTTCTTTACATGCGAACATCCCTCTTTCTTTTCTTGGGGTTTTTTGCATTTTGTTTAACTCTCCCTTCTCTGCGAGTACGAGTAGTGAGTACTAAATACAGAACATACCATCACTGCGACAGCTGGACCAAGGTGCGACATTATGATGTGCCATGTAAAGTCCCCATAACATGACCACGCAATGTGATGTGCCATGTAAAATAGATGTGCCATATATATTTTTTATTTTTTGCGGAGGTGGTTGTTTTTGATTGCAAAATAAAATAAATTTTACGAAACATAATCTCGAATTAAACCCAATGAAATTATGGCCATCTAATGTTGTTTGTGGACAGCAGTTTCTTGCGTCTTGGAATTGGCACACAAGTATAAGTCGAAACGAATATTTTAGTTAAAAGAGAAGAGTTTCCAATTTCATTAAAAAAGGCCGTCTCACATATACGTACAATTTATGAAAGAATATTGTGGTGTGTTTTATTGCAGATTAACAAACTTAAGTGTGAAATACGAAGCTTTAGAGCGAATTCAATCGCACAACATTTTTCTAATTGGCTGGAAAACTAGGTGTTGGTGATCATAGCTGGTAGGTAATATTAAAAAAAAAATAGGGCATTGAAGAAAACTTTGTGTGTCCGTCTGTCGGTGTCGTCTGTCTGTCTGTCTTTTGCTACTTGACAAACCCATTTCAGTTTTTGTCTTCGTGTTGTGATTACGGCCAACGCACTTTTTCGTTGTTGTTTTTGGATGGGGCGACACAGGCAGGCAAGTGGTGCAGTCTTCCGTCTGTCTGATGACCGTGCGACATACCAACTTACTGCTGTTTCCCATTACACGTTATTCATACTTATTATTATAAGTACAACTACATTAAATCAATTTAATTGCAAAACAACCACAAGCGGAGAGAAATGTAATTAATATAAGTATTTGTTTACATACAAATATACACATGCATGTTAGTTAGTTGGTTGGCTGCTTGCTTGTTACACTTCACCGCACTTTGAATTCGACGTAGTCGGCCGTGATGATGACGATGGCGGTGATACGTTATAAATGATATATGTAGTATGAATTGAGCGGTTCCGATTTGATTTTGTTTTTGTACACACATCTCATGTCCGGACAATATGTGGACATATGCATAGTTCGTAAATAGATTCACATGAGTTTTGTGTACATTCTTGATTCACGCACGCATCTCAATACAATATGACGATCAAAAATCAACATCACCATCGACATCGACATCATCATGAGCACATACGTAACGCACATCTTCCATCTAATTATTATGTTGTTGTTATCAAATTTTCCAAAAAGTGATTTTGACCACTAGTGTTTTCTATTTTAGCCTCATTTGTTATAGGTGGCAAAGGCTTATTGGATATTTCTTTGAGGGAACAGTGTTTTGTATACCACTATTAAATGTATCCATGAGTTAATAAAACCTCAGCATTGGATCTATAAAACATTGATCGCAGAGACCAACCAACACAGGAAGCATGTCTCAAAATTCTAACCAAAGTAAGTAAACAATTGTTGCAGCAAAACGTTTTATAACATACGTATTATTATTATACCTCCTTTTAGGCAATTTGTTGTCCTCTTCATCCCCCAATGTATTCAATTTGAATGTCTACTGGCCTAATAATCTCCATCATGCCGTCAGCGTGGATGAACAGACGGACACCGTGCAAGATATCATTGAGAAGACGGTGGCCATGGTATCGGCTGCCAAAAAGCCAAATCCACGTTATTATGCTTTGCGCCTTCAAAATATGGTCACCAAGGATACTCTGTGGATGAACAAAACAACAAAGATACAAAAGCTACTCGAACATATTTGGAACTCTGCCTGTCCGAATACCGAGTGCCCCCAACAAAAGTCTCAACATATACCACCAACTGTGAATGTGAACGATAAGCTTAGCGTTTGGAGGCCTGAGTTGCGCATACGTTACTTGCCACATAGCCTCAGAGAACTATTAAATGAAGATAAAATCACATGTTATTTCTATTTTGATCAGGTATGTGTTGAAATGATATTCATAATTTCCATCAGAGTGGGGAGAGGAATAAGCTTAAGATAGCTTAATTGTGCATATTTGACAAATTTGTAAAGCATGTATAGATGCCATCTGTTTATGTTGTTGTTGTTGTTGTAGCAGTTTATTGTGTACTATCTTTCGTCTGCTTGATTCTGTTGAGTGTCAAGACCCAGGAACTCCGCGACTAAGATGGGGTGCGTCCACAGGGATCTGGGTCTGAGTCGAGTGGGTCTGGCCGGGCAGTTAAACAGGTGACGTGTATCGTGCGGTCCCTGGTTACAGTCGGGACATACATCTTGCACGTCGGCATCAATCCTAGCTCTGTGGGAATTGAGGCGGCTGCATCTGCCGGAACGTAATTGAGCCAGAATCACTCTGGTTTGCCGGGGGAGGTCGATTTCTTCGGGTGCAATGGGTGGCGGTCGTACTCCAAGGACTACATTCACCCGGTAGCCAGTTAACGCGTCTGCTACCGTGTCTGCATGAATGTTGTTCAGACCCGCTTGATATGCCGCTTGATCTAGAGGTTCTCTCTTGTAGCGCTGGACCTCACGCTCTAGATCATGTAGATCTACCTTAAGGCTTCTGGGCGGTGGGTATCTATCCACAAGATGATGATTTGGATGATTTCTGCGATAACAGCCCAAAAGGTATTGCTTAGACAGCATGTAGTTATGTCTTCGCACTGGTAGGATCTTTGTCTCCTGGTGGAGGTGGTCCACATGAGAACTAAGGAGGCAGCCCGTCGCAGTTCGGAGGGCGGCATTCTGACAGATCTGAATATTATTCCACTGCGTGTCACAAAGCTGACGTGACCACACTGGCGCTGCATAACTTACCACAGACCGGCCAATTGCTTTGTACGTGGTCAACAAGGTTTCTTTGTCTGCACCCCAAGTGCTGCCAGCGAGTGACTTGAGGACCTTGTTTCTACTTTTGACTTTATTGCAGATTGCTGTGGCATGTGGGGAGAAAGTGTAGGAGCTGTCAAATGTGACGCCAAGTATTTTGGGACACTTGATGGTCGGAATCAATTCTCCATCGACCATCACAGTCAGCTCAGAATTCACCTCACGCGTATTTGTAGTGAACAGTGTGGCTGAAGATTTGGTGGCGGATATCTTCAGATTTCTTGCAGCGAAATATGAGGCAAGCTCGTTGAGGTAGACGTTCAACCTATCGCAGATGTCATCAATGGGTGGGGGCCTGATGCCAAGATCGTACAGTCGTCCGCATATGATACGATCTCTATGCCGTCTGGAGGAGGTGGGATGGAGGAAAGGTAGAGGTTAAACAGAGCCGGAGATATCACCCCGCCTTGGGGAACTCCCTGTTTCACTCTACGGTGTTTTGACTTCTTATCCCTAAATTCCACAAATGACTGGCGGCCACACAGATAATTCGCGACCCAACGTTTAAGGCCTGGCTGGAGGGACGTGTTGGCGATGTCCTCAAATAATTTGGCATGGCTGACCGTGTCGAATGCCTTCGATAGGTCCAATGCCACGAGGACCGTCCTATCACATGGCCTGGGTTGATTGAAGCCACGGCAAATGTGTGTGGTGATGGCATGCAAAGCTGTTGTTGTGCTGTGCAGTCTCCGAAATCCGTGTTGATGCTCGGCGAATGGAAATTCTCCTACGAGGCTCGGGAGGAGTAATGCCTCAAGCGTCTTAGCCACTGGTGAGAGAAGGGAGATCGGTCTGTACGACTCCCCCAAACTCGGGTCTTTACCAGGCTTCAGTAGCGGGATCACTCTGCCCATTTTCCAGACATCGGGAACTATAAGAGTGTTCAATGACAGGTTAAGGACAGTGGTAAGGTACTCAACTCCAGGTAAATCCAGATTCTTCAGCATCAATGTAGAGATTCCGTCGGGGCCCAACGCCTTGGAAGATTTGGCGCCACGGATGACATTCGTAACTTCGCCCACGGTAAATTGTGATGGCTGTTCATCGGCTCGGAGACCACGAATACGGCGAATGGCTCTCCTCCTTGCCCTGTCTCTCTCGGGATGCACGATAAATTGACGGTTGAACAACCTGGCGCATCTCTTCGGATCAGTCACGGTTAACTCGCCAAAAGTGACTGAGGTCCTGTCGTCCCGTCTACCGGGGTTCGAGAGAGACTTAACAGTGGCCCACAATTTGCCTGCACCGGTGCCTAAGTTACATTGCTCCAAGTGTTCCAGCCACAAATTCCGCTTATGTTCGTTGACTACCCTGTTTATTTCCAGATTCAGCTCGCTGATTCTGGGGTTAGCGGGGTCCATAGCACGAATCCCATCACGCTCGTCTGCGAGTACCACTGCTTGCGCCGGGAAATTGGGTCGCACTTGCGGTATTCGACCGGCTGGTATAAAGCGAGCGGCTGCTGCGTTGATGATGTCTCGGAATTTCCTCTCGGCCACAAGCACATCAGAGGGGGGTGGCAGTTCGTTGAAGCGGCGATTGGTATACTCTCTGAAGCCAGTCCAATTGGCCTTCTTATAGTTGATGAACGTTCGGCGCTCAGAGGTTATGAAGTCGGGTGGTCGGTCGATGGTGAGGATTATGGGGAGGTGGTCTGACCCCAAAGAGATGACGGCTTGCCAGGATACGTCACTCAGGAGATCAGGGGATGCGATTGAGATGTCTGGCGAGCTGCTGCACCTCCTCGTAATCCTAGTGGGGGCATCCTCATTCACCGTGCAAAACGTGGAGCTATCTATCTGCTCTGCCAAAGCTATGCCACGCTGGTCGTTGCCTAGGGGAGAATGCCATGACGAGTGATGTGCATTGAAATCCCCCAGAACCAGACGACTATGGCCAGATAGCAACCCACTTATGTCGGGGCTGTAGGCCTGGCCATTAATCGGGACACAGCTGCCAACCGGCGGTATATACACGTTGTATATCTCTATCTCGGCAGTACCAGACTTGACTGCTACCCCCATACATTCCATGTATGGGTCACTAGCGTCAAGCGCAGGCGAGATAGGTCTATACTGCACGGAATGGTGTATAACGAAGGCCAATCCCCCACCTCCATTCCTTGAGCGATCCTTACGTAGCACATTGTAGCCGTGACAACTGTGCAAGCTGCAGGTGTTAGTCAGCTTTGTCTCCTGGATCGCTGCGACCGGTATGCTCTTCCGACTCATAAAATCCACAATCTCATCAATCTTGCCTCGCAGTCCATTGCAGTTTAACTGCAGGAACGATACATTTCCCGACACTGGCCTGGCAATAGTAGGGCTAGGGTGCTGTCTTTGCATAAATTGCCGTACGGGAGAGGTCGGGGGGGTCACATAGTCCGACGACGAGGACGCCGAAGGCGACGACGGCGACGCTTGTGACCCACTGCTGGCTGTGTTCACACAGCACCTAGCGACATAGCCAGTATGACTATACTCCCGTAGCGAAGTTAGGCCAGAGCAAGAACGGAAATGTACCCACTCCAAGCACCTGTTACACCTCACCGACACTGACCGATGATGAAGGCGGTTCTGGCAAACGGAACAGAACCAGGGTCCGGGGTTCTTTTCAATCCCGGCACGGACCAAAAGCATACGGAGAAGGCACTCCGGGATGTGCCTCTCCCATGACGAAAAAAGACGAACACGTACACTGAGGCGGCAGCCCTTGCCGATGAAGATTCCATCGGGTCAATCCGGTGCGTACAACCGGCTGCCATGGGATTGCCATCTGTTTATAATATGCAGATGTTGTATTATAAGGGTATTTCGTCAGCTAGCGACAATCATTAACGAGTGGAGTGTTTTGGCAATGTGCAAGGCGGCTGTGTACTCAAAAGGAGATATCTATGTATATCATTATTGAGCTTAACATTTTAGAGATATTCAATAATCCTTTTTTCACAACATAGAAAAGTCCCAACCTTTTTCCATATAAATTTGATTGGGGCGCTCTAGGGTCGGAGACTTTACAACAGACATCATACCTCTGTTCCAAGGGCTGTTGTTGTGGCCACATGTCTATATGTGAGCAAGCTCGTTCCGGCCCAAAGGACAATAACTCGTCTTGTCATATCGAGCATCATGGGCACTCTGCAAGACCCGCTGTCGCCCAGCCTCTCTCTCTGAGACTCTCCGCTCGATACTGCTGACTGGCCGCGACCACAATTACAGCTACTACATATGGAGCAATGTACTATCCGCAAACTGAGGACGCGCCCGGCAGCTCGCAGCTAAGCTTCTCGTGATAACAATGAACGCCATGGCAGCCGGTTGTATGTACCGGATTGACCTGATGGAGTTTTTCATTGACAAGGGTTGCCGTCTCAGTGTACAAAACACTGCTACAACTACTATAACTCAATCCCATGGCAGCCGGTTGTACGCACCGGATTGACCCGATGGAATCCTTCATCGGCAAGGGTTGCCGCCTCGGTGTACAACACACTGCTACAACAACTACTACTACTATCACAATGAACGCCACACAAATCGGAGTTCAAAGTTCCAGCCTTTGTAGTAGAGCTGGCAAAATATCGATGGCACTATCGATATTTAATTTTTTGACAGAATATCGATTGATATATTTCCGATGGATGTTGTTGTTGTTGTTGTAGCAGTGTGTTGTACACTGAGGCGGCAGCCCTTGCCGATGGAGAACTCCATCGGGTCAATCCGGTACGTACAACCGGCTGCCATGGGATTGTTTCCGATGGATACTATCACAAAACTAAACAATCCATCATTGAATGTATCCTTTAAGATGCATTGCGCCTATAGAGGGCGCAATTTTCATCCGATTAGGCTAGCATTTTGTACAATGATTTATTTTATGACTTCTAACTGACTTTATAAACCTTGGTGTTATTTGGTCCGATATTGCTTCTATATTAATCGATCTTCCGAATTTCACTTCTCATTTTCGTTTAAAATATAGGTGATGGGAAATTAACGATAGTATCGCTACTATCGATATTTATTATTAAAACTATCGAATGTTGTGATTATAGATGGTTTGCCAGCTCTACTTTGTAGTGCTCATAGCTATTCCGAGCCGGGCTACCAAGGCCTATTTTAGGGAAGCATGAAAGAAGAAGTAGTGATTTTCCCCAAAAACTTTAATTCATAGATAAACATATTCAAAGCTCATAAATTCTTTCCGGGATCACTTATTATTTTCGTTATGTCAAGTACCTCACATTGCAATGATTAGTCAAAACTATCGGTAGCTCAGTGTCAGAAGAAGTGCCGTTTTTTTCCCTGAAAGTCATTTGCGTGGACATCTTAGAAGGGTCTCCCCTATTAGGCACCCCTATGGATAATTTACTTGATTTAGTAACAACAGAAAGAAATCTGCGAAGCTTAAAAGCTTTCCCTATGTTCCAAAGGTGGTCTTTGGATCGCATAGCCAATCCTGGCTTGGGGTCACCGTAGCTCAGAGATTATCATGGTTCAAATACCGGCAAAATATCAGAAAAAAGATTTTCGTGGTTGTTGTTGTAGCTGTTCTATATTTCGTCTGCTTGTTTCTCTTGAATATCCAGATCCAGGTACTCTGCGACTAAGTGGGGTACGTCGAAGAGGATCTGGGTCTGAGTTAAGTGGGTCTGATTGGGCAGTTAAACTGTTGCCTTGTGCCCTGTGGTCCCACTTCACAATCGGGACATACATCCCGCACGTTGGAATAAATGCTTGTTGTTGTTATTGTAGCCGTGTGTTGCACACTGAGGCGGCAGCCCTTGCCGATGAAAAACTCCATCGGGTCAATCCGGTACGTACAACCAGCTGCCATGGGATTGGCATAACTACTTGATCTGTAGGAGTTTAGGCGGCTGAGCCAGAACTACTCTGGGTTGCCGAGGGAGGTCTTCAAGTGCAATGAAAGGCGGTCGTTCACCCGGTAGCTATTCATCACATCTACTATCGTGTCTGCATGAATGTTTTCTAGACTCGCTTGAATGTCGCTTGAGCTAGAGCTACTCTCCTATAACGCTGAACCTCTCGCTCTAGATCATGAAGATCCACCTTGAGGCTTCTGGGCGGTGGATACCTATCTACATGATTTGGATGGTCCCTGCCATTAAAACCCAGAAGGTATTACTTTGACAGCAAGTATTTCTGTCTTTGCACTGGTAAAATCTTTGTCTCCTGGTGGAGATGGTCCACGTAAAAACTGAGGAAGCAGCCCGTTGCAGTTCGAAGAGCGGAATTCCGACGGATCTGGATATTATTTTACTGCGTGTCACATAGCTGACGGGACCACATTGGCGCTGCAAAACTTACCACAGACCGGCCAATTGCTTTGTACGTGGTCGACAATGTTTCTTTGTCAGCACCCCAAGTGCTGCCGGCAAGTGACTTGAGTTTCTACTTTTAACCTTATCGCAAATTGCTATGGCAATGTGGAGAATGTGTAGCAGTTATCAAATTTGACCCTTGATGGTCGGAATCGTTTCTCCATCGACTTTCACATTCTGCTCATTATTCACCTCACGCATATTTGCAGTGAACAATGTCGCTGAAGATTTGGTGGCAGATATCTTCAAATGTCTTGCAGCGAAATAGGCGCAAGTTCGTTGAGGCAGGCATTTATCCTATGGCATATGTCAACAATGGGTTGTTGTTGTTGTAACCTCATTTTCATGTGGAGGTGGCGATCTTCGAAAAACTCCTGTAGATGAGCAAGCTCGTTCCGTTTAGAAGGACCGATCGCCGCGGGAACAGCGAAGCCATTGGTTATTTAAAGGCGCCAATAGCTCGCCTTGTCGATATTTAAATATCGATAGTATCGACACTATCGTTAATTTCCCATTACTTATATTTCAACCGAAAATGAGAAGTAAAAATCAGGAGATCGATTTATATAGAAGCACAATATCAATGCACAGACCAAATAAAACCAACGTTAATAAAGTCAGTTAGAAGTTGTTAGAGAAAACATTGTACAAAATGTTAGTCTAATCGGATGAAAATTGCGCTCTCTATAGGCGCAATGTGTCTTAAAGGATACATTCAGTGTCGGATTGCTTATTTTTGTTTAGTTTTGCAAAAAAATGTACTTTTGCGAAAGGATCCATCAGAAAAATATCAATAGATATTCAGTCAAAAAATTAAATACCGATAGTGCCATGCCATCGATGCCATGTCATATCGAGCATCATAGGACCTCTCACTGAGACTCTCCGCTCGATACTACTGCCGATGCAGCTACTCCGAATGGAGCATTACACTATCCGCAACCTGTGGAAGCGTCGGGTAGTTCGCAGCAAAGCTTCTCGTGACAGCAAAGAACTCCACACAGATCGGACCTCAAAGTTTCAGCTTATGTGGTGCACACAGTTATCCCATACCGGGGTCAACAATGGGATCGAACAATAATCGTCCACATATGATACAATATCTATGCCGTCACGAGGGAATGGAAGGGAACTTATGTAGAGGTTGACAAGTGCCGGACCATATCACCCCGCCTTGAGGGACTCCCTGTTTTCCTCTACGGTGTTTCGACTTTTTATCCCTAAATTTCAGGCCTGGCTGTAGTGACGTGTTGACGATATCCTCAAACAGTTTGGCATGGCTGACCGCGTCGAATGCCTTCGATAGATCTAGTGCCATGAGGACAATCCTGTCACATGGCCTGGGCTGATACTTGAGTAAAATTTCATTCTATTGAGATGAGATTTGTTTGCCTTAGTTCCATGATACAATTAAAAGTTATCGTCATTAGCACAAAATTCTACTCCCAAAGAAATTTCCTTGGAAATGTCAAAGTGGTTTTAGAAATAAACTTTGTTTCTCAACGTTTCACCTTCAAATTTGTTTTATATTTGTATTTTTTTTTTTTTTTCATTATAACACTAGTTTGCTTATATGTGAAATATCGGTTCAAATAGAACATATTTTTAAGATGTTAGAAAAAAAATTACAGCTGTGCTATCAAGCCTTTGACATTTAGATTTACTGCAATGTCCAAACAAAAATAAAAAAATTTACTCAGCTGTTCGCATCACCTCACCTTGTAAGTGCATCCTGCCTTAGTTCAAAGAGGAAGATCAAATAACGGGGATCAATTTTCCCTATTTACAAATCAAATCGGCATACATATATGAAAAATATTTAAAGGATAAAATTCCAAAAAAAAAAAATAAATAAATAAATTAGGCCTATAAATCGATTAATCGGCTAATCGATTAGTCGACAACTCCATTCGGTCTTGTTCGATTAATAATTGAACCTGAATTTTCAAATAAACGATTAATCGAATAATACGAAAATTCAAATAAATGTAAACCCTAGTTCGCATTACACCTTGCAACATATTCAGTGTGACTCCCGTAGTGACACAAAGTCAGAGCAAGAACGGAAATGCACTCACTTCATGCACCGGTTACAACTCACCGACACCGACCGATGATCAATCCCATGGCAGCCGATTGTGCGTAACGAATTGTCCCCATCGGCAAGGACTGCCGCTTCAGTGTACAACAACCGACTGATGCTGGAGGCGGTTCTGGCAAACCGAACAGATCCAGGGTCCGGAGTTCTTCTCAATCGTGGCAAGGACATGGCACTCCGAGATGTGTCTCTCCCATGACGAAAAAAAAAGAAGAACACTGAAACGGGCCCAACGGATCAATGCGGTACGCACCGAGATCGATAGGATCGTAAGGATTCGCTTTTATGACGGGAAGATTGCTCCGCGGATATTCTGTTAAAAGACGCCTAGACTGTGTAACAGGAGGAATAGACCTCGGATTGGCTCCAAGATGTATTGTAGAAGGGTACTGAATTGTGGGTCTACTCTCTTGCAGTTGATATCTTCATTTTATTGAGACTGATGGACGAATGTATGGTATTTCTGTCGGATATCGTTCTGCTATTGCTATAGACGCTATCGAAATCTTGCTAAAGGATCTAACACCTTCGATTCAGGATTTGTGGATGTGGCTAGTGTGGTGACGCTCCAGTTAATGAATTCGAGGACAATGAGGTCACTATGCGTTGAGCAATATATAAAAAGCCTGAATTAACTCCAAGCCATTTAAAAAGCCAGAGATTTCGAGGTACAAGCGAGAACCTCTAGATCTACGTTGAGGTGCGTCCGGGGGTTTTGCTCCTAAGGGAGTATTAGTAGTTGTTGTTGTTGTTGCAGTGTGTTTTGTTTTATTATCGTCAGCTGGGTGCTTTTATGTATCCAGATCTGGGAACTCTCTGACTAAATTGGGTGGCGTCCAGAGGCAATTGGTCCCAAGTCTAGTCGGATTGGCTAGACAGTTGAAAAAGTGGCATGTGTCGTGGGATTAGTCCGCGATTAAAGTGAATAGTTCTGTTTCAATTGCATTGCGCCAGATTCAGCCGCTTCAATTGCTCTATGGCTAGGGGGTTAATGCTATAGCGTTGAATGTGTGTCTCACTTGTAACCAGGTATCACACGACACATCTCTTGTTGAACTGTGCAGCCAACCCTATTCGGCTGAGAACCAAATCTCCGGACGCAACCCTCGTCGCAGAGTTTCTGGATCTAGATATTTAGCAGAATCTAGCAGACAAATGAACTAAAACACCAAACACTAACTTGACAATTTTCCAGAAAGATATCGTACTTGGCGTGCGAATCGGTTGTTGATCATCTCCCATATCGGCCATTTGTCGAACTACTGAATCTAGGATGCCACATTGCTTTGATTCTTGTCTGGCATCAAACGGAAAGGATGGCAAGAGGGCGCTGGGGTTATTTTATTTCTCTCCCTCTCTCTCTCATCGCGCCTTATTACCTTTTCTCTTACACTTCTTCACACTGAGATATCATAGCTAAACTAGCCTCCGAGTGAACTCACAACACTTCCTGAACGTTTTGTTCGTATGTTAGTTCCTTAATCTTACCTTACCTAAATTGGAGAATAACTTCGGTTTAGTTAAGATTAAGAAACTAAAATCCAAACAAAATGCTGAAACACTGTTGTGATTTAGGCGATATTAAAGGGAGTACGATAATCATTTAGGCCAGAGGAAGGCGAATTGGTAAACTTTATTCCATAAAAGAAATCTGTTTTCTCAAGCCCTGCTTTGTAGCCTTTGTTGATATTTATTTTGTCTTTCATTACAGGTTAAACAAGATTTTATTCAATCGAATTCGACAAGCATCGACTTTGACAGTGCAATTCAATTGTGTTGCCTGAGTATGCTGCATTATTTTCGTAATGTGAATGGCACAATACCGGATAAGAAACAGCAGCATGTCGACCACATAGACAAGGAAGTGGGATTCAATCAATTTCTACCAAAAACTGTGATATCTTCAACAAAGCCAAAGAATCTGAAAAAAGTGATACTTGCAACGTATAAAAAGTTGTACCATTTAACTGATATTGAATACATTACCAAGTAAGGTCCCCACCTCCCCCCGCCCCACCAAAAAAGGGAAAAATTATTTTAAATTTTTGATTTTTTTCTCAACCATCTAAAGGTATTTCGATATTTTGAAAAAATTTTACGAAACGGAATATGAAAAGTTTTCTGTAATGCTAAGCTCTGCGTGGAATATTTCGGGATTTCTGTATGTGGGCCCTAAAATAGGTAAATGAAATCATTCAATAAATTTGTTAGATTTGTTTCTAATTTTCTCTTTTCCATCCCTAAAACTATTTTAGGTCTTTCATATCAAACGCATCCCCAGGCAAATATGATACAAGTGGCGACATTCAATGACATTAATCGTATAACGACCCTATTTCTACCCAAAGATGATGCACATTCCAATAATGAAAAGAGTAATTTACTCAAATCGCTGACACCAAGCATTGATGACAACTTGAGTCAGAGCAGCAAACCATGCAGGTGCCGCGAAATGAAAACCCAAGTTAAAATAACAACCACAAGCAATGATGAAGATCTGGTGATAACATGCAATGGTTATAATGTAAGTAAAATAATTAAAGCCACCACTCCATTCCACTCCACTCCATTCACTCACACAATGCTAATTTAAGAAGATTGTTGTTGCAAAGAAAAATTTTTATAATACGCTCTGTTTTTATTTACACCCATAGACCGCTACAAGCATTGCTGATCTTATCGAAGGTTATTGCCTTTTAATAAGCAACAATCAAGTATGCACTTTATGGAACCCCATTGGTAATGCAAAAACGAATGATAGTGCAACATGTACATTAAATAATGGAGCTGGTAGTGGAGATCATTCGAATGATGCCAACGCTGGAGATAATTCTAAACCGAAATTGAGTGAAGATTATGCCGAGCTTGGTTTGGCCGATGATGAGGGAGATTATTCTACGCCAGCAGGTGAGATTCCTTTTTTTTTATAGAATTTATTGTCTTTTGGCGCAAAAATCCAGTTTGAAACTCACGGCATGCTTAAGAAATGAAAAGCTTAAACAATCGTCCTGAAATATTTGGAGAGAACATATTGAAAATTAGCAACAGAAGCAGGTGCAGGAGCGAAAATTTAAAGAATATTGCATTCAATTACAATAAAATAAGTCGAGAAGTTTATGCTAGACAGATATGCAGGTGAAGTGTGGTCTTAGGTCAGCTTAGAGTATTCGGAGATGCTTCACTCGTAGACGTCTGGTTCATTGTGTACCTCCTAGATAGAGAAGAAATGAGGGAGAGAAAGATGAAAGTAGGGGAAGTATTAACTCAACCACAGAGACAAGCGCTTGAAGGTGGCCTTGACCACACTTAAGCCCGCAATGCCAGCCTACATCAGAATCTCTCCATAAGGGGGAGCAAGGGAAAAACGACGCAGAAACCGAAAAATTCATCAACTAGAGATACGCCCCGTTATCCACCCCAGACCAGCAAATAGGTCTATAGAGAGCTTAGAGAAGAAAAGAGGTAAATAGAAACACACATAAGCCTAAAAACAAAAGAGTCAGAGAGATCCATCCCGTCGGCCCCCAGGCCCTTATAGAAGTCCAGAATGAATAGTATGTCTATATAGAGCTTAGAGAAGAAAGAAGGTGTTCACCCATAGTCCTACGACTAGTCCCGGGACATCGGTACAGCAGTTTTAAGTTTCTTAATTCCAGGAGAGCCTCAGCAGAGGGCTCTGATCAGAATTCATGCGCGAGGGGAAGACACGAAAAACTCGCGCCGAAACGTCTTATCAACTAGAAATCCGCCCAGTCACCCTTCCCAAGCTCTTATAGAAGTTCAGAATGGCAAGTGGGTCTATAGAAATCACAGAGAAGAAAAGAGGTGTTCACCCATCATCCTACCCCTACTCGTGTGGCATCGGCACAGCAGTTGCTAGACCGTTTCCCACTCCCCCTCATCCCCCAGAACCTACAAAAACCCTCCTCGTAACCAACCCACCGCCATATCAGCGATCTGACATTGCACTGGCCGGTTAGGACTTCCACCAATAAATAATAGACGTCTTCGTTCCCGAGAACCTCGGCAGGGGGCTTTGACCACACTTAGGCCGGAATCGCCAGCCTGCATCAGAATCCCTCCGGGAGGGGAAGAAGCAAAAAACCGACGCAGAAAACGAAAAATTCACCAACTAGAGATTCGCCCCGTCGGCCACCACAGACTGATAAGTGTTTCTATAGACAGTTTAGAGACGAAAAGAGGCAAATAGACACACTCATGCGCCTGAAAACAAAAGAGAAAGAGGAGAGAGAGAAAGAGATCCGCCCTGTCAGCCACCTGTCCTTATAAAGTCCAGAATGAAAAGTATGTCTATATAGAGCTTAGAGAAGAAAATGGGTGTCCACCCATAATCCTACGACTACCCGCAGGGCATCGGCAAAGCAGTTTTAAGTTTCTTAGTTCCAGGACAATAGACGTATTCGTTCCCGAGAACCTCGGCAGAGGGCTTTGACCACCCTGCATCCCCAGCGCCAGCTTACACCAGAATCCATCCGCGAGGGGAAGAAGCAAAAAACCCGCACAGAAACCGAAAAGTCTCACCAACCCAGGCCCTTATAGCAGTCCAGAATAACAATTGAGTCTTTAAAGAGCTTAGAAAAGAAAAGAAGTGTTTCCCATAATCCTACACCAACTCGCGGGACATCGGTACAGCAGATGCTCGTGCGTTTCCATGTCCAGACCCCCTCAGACCCTATAGAAATCATCCTCGACCCCAGCTCATCGCGATAGCAGCGAACTAACATAGCAGTGGCCGGTTAGGACTTCCACCAACAAGCCAAGGTTGCGCTTCCTCAGTTACAGAACAATAAAAGTCTTCGTTCGCAAGAATCTCGGCAGAGGGCCTTGACCACACTGCAGCCCATAACGCCAGCCTACATCAGACTGCATCCGCGAGGGAAAGAACAAACACCAGCACAGAAACCGAAAAAGAACAAACACCAGCACAGAGACCGCCCCGTCGGATAGAGAGAGCTTAGAGATTAAAAAAGGTTAATAGACACTCACATCCGCCTGAGGACAAAAAAAAAGAGAGAGGGGGAAACGAAAAACCGACGCAGAAACCTTAGTCTCACCAACTAGAGATCCGCCCCGTCAGTCAACCAAGGCCTTTATAGTAGTCCAGTGTGACAAGGGGGTCTATAGGGAGCTAAGAAAAGACCACCACCCTGCAGCCCGCAGCACCAGCCTATACCAGAATCCATCACCCTTCACGGGAGTGTGGTGTTTATCGTTAACATAAGAATCTCAGCTGAGAGCTATCATGCGCGTCCACAGGTGGCTGATTGTGCAATGCTCCATACGGAGTAGCTGCAACTGCAATCACGGACAATCAGCACTATCGAATGGAACGCCTCAGTGAGAAGCCGAAAGCAACTGCTCTTGCTTATATACTTAGTCCGTTTGATGTCTGATATGAC
Source organism: Stomoxys calcitrans (assembly GCF_963082655.1). Lineage (NCBI taxonomy): Eukaryota > Metazoa > Arthropoda > Insecta > Diptera > Muscidae > Stomoxys > Stomoxys calcitrans. Next base: position 38,528,169 of record NC_081556.1, on the reverse strand, counting down.
AAGGCGAGTTGTTGTTGTAACCACATTTGCATGTGGAGTTGGCGATCCCATCAAGGTCGTTCTATACAACCGATCGCCGTGGAAACATGTTGGCCATTGGTTATTTAAAGGCATCAATAACTCGCCTATTTGTATCGAGCATCTTAGGCACTCAGTATTCAAGTCTCATCACTGAGACTCTCCACTTGATGTCCGCGACTGCAGTTGCAGCTAGTCCGTATGGAGCATTCCACTACGCGCCCGCTAGCTCCCAGCTAAGCTTCTCGTGATATCGACACAGATTGAAGTTTAAAGTTCCATCCTGTATGATGTTTACAGTTATTTCGTGCCGAGCGAGTTTTTATCGCTTTTAAATAACTAATGGCCATCATGTCCCCATGGTGATAGGTCCTATGGACCAAAGCGTGCTTGTTCACCAATAGGAGCTTAACGAAGATCGCTACCTCCACATGCGAATATGTTGCCACTAAAACAACAAAATCATCAGCAGAGACAACACTCTTCACTCTCTCTCCCTCTCTCTTCCCTGAAGGACCCGAAAATCCCATTGATAACCAAGAACGACCAAATAGGTCATAAACCACTACCTGCGGTGTCCCTCTGGTCACAATCTTTCTTATCGGGCCCTCAGTTAGTGAAGTATTGATTATTCTGCCATTCAGCATAGCTTCACTTCAATTCACAAGAAGATGGGGACTCTCATCAAACAGAGAACCATGTGTGGACTCCAACTTCACTTTATTAAAAGACTCATAAAACAGACAACCACGTGTGAACTCCAACTTCACTTTATTAAAAGACCACTCTATAGCTAAGAAGGCCGCCAAAGTGAAGTCCCCTGTCTCCAAGTTTCCCTCTATGCTACTCACCCTATTAACTGGCCGAACCGTGGTGTAGGCCGCTTACCTATGATAGATCCCTGATGTACGCGTGCAACAGCCTCTCAAGTGTCCCCAAGACGAAAGACTGGTTTCCCGCCTTAAAAAGAAAACGACCCTTGCTCCACGCCACTACGCAGTCGGCACAAAGCCAAGCAAAGCACAAATGTTGGGTTGCCCAAAAAGTAATTGCGGATTTTTTAAAAGAAAGTAAATGCATTTTTAAAAAAACTTAGAATGAACTTTAATCAAATATACTTTTTTTACACTTTTTTTCTAAAGCAAGCTAAAAATAACAGCTGATAACTGACAGAAGAAAGAATGCAATTACAGAGTCACAAGCTGTGAAAAAATTTGTCAATGCCGACTATATGAAAATCCGCAATTACTTTTTGGGCAACCAATAGTACGTTTACCTTGAAATTTTTATGATCTGGATTAAACTAAATCCAAACACAAATCCAGCCCGTTTTTAATTTAAGTGACAAGTGTACCTCCGTATACATGAATGTTCATATCACACATATACATGCAAAATTCCTGAAAACAGTTGCATATTTTAGTATTTTTATCGATTATTCAGCCATGAAATCGGTTTTATATGGGATTTAAAAATAAATCCAGCAAAAAGCGGATTTATTTTTGTATTGTAAAATTTGCCAATAAACACAGGATTTGGCACTTAAATCACGAAAAGGCTATAAAACCGGATTTAGTGGCCAATGTAAACGTACGTAAACCCAGAAGCCGCATGGCATTGCTGTATGCAAAAAAAAAATACTTCGTGCAAAAATTCATTCAAATCGGATAAGAATTGCGCCCGCTAGAGGCTCAAGAAGTCAAAACCCAAGATCGGTGTATATGGCAGCTATATCAGGTGATGGACCGATTTGTACCATACTTGGCACAGTTGTTGGATATCATAAAAAAACACGTCGTGCAAAATTTCATTCCAATCGGATAAGAATTGCGCACTATAGAGGCCCAAGAAGTCAAGACCCAAGATCGCTTCTGTAGCCTGGCCGGCGATATGCCATTCGGCCCGATCGATTTGTAAAGCTCAAACACTTCAGCTAAATATTAATGATTACGGATTCCATTCTGTACAACATTTGAAAACTTGTAATTATTTATAATATCATTTATTATTCCATATTCTTTTCTTTGTCTTTTTTTCTTAATTAGTGCGAAATTATGAACTCGATCGATCAGAAATAACTTTAAACAACACAATTGGTGTGGGCCAATTTGGCGATGTTTTCATTGGCACATATCATACCAAATTGAAATGTGGTGCTTCTACCAAAGGTGACAAAGGAGATGCAAATTCTGCAATTATACAAGTAGCTGTAAAGACATGCAAAGCAAATGATGATCCGGAGAAAATGGAAAGATTTTTAGAAGAAGCTTGTAAGTTGTTCACCTTAAAAACGAAAATTCTGGTAAACATTTTAACTAATTGGGTTTTTTTGGTCTCCAGATGTTATGCAGAAATTTGATCATCCCCATATAATACGTCTAATTGGCATATGCAGTGAAAATCCTGTTTGGATTGTAATGGAATTGGCTGAATATGGTGAATTGAGAGCATATCTTAAGTCGAGTGCCGAAAAGTATGTGGAAGGAATGCCAGAAGGACAATTACTTAACCTATATTTCTATTGTTTGTTTAAGATTACGTAGGGAAACGCTGCTGCTGTTTTGCTATCAACTTTCGACGGCCCTCAGCTATTTGGAATCAAAAAAGTTTGTCCACAGAGATATAGCAGCGCGAAATGTTTTAGTCAGTTCACCAACTTGTATAAAGGCAAGTGAAAACCTTAAAAAGGGTTTGTTACATATCTAAAATTACCCTTCTTATTTGTGCCTACTTTACTTTTAGTTGGCCGATTTTGGTTTATCCCGTTGGGTATCAGAGCAATCGTATTATCATTCCAGTACTTGTATGCTGCCCATTAAATGGATGGCTCCCGAATCAATTAATTTCCGTAGATTTACCATAGCCAGTGATGTTTGGATGTTTGGTAATTACCCAAATAGAGAGAAAAAAAAAAAAGAAACCCATATAACATTTTTTGTATACCTTCTTCGCTGCGTTAGGTGTTTGTGCCTGGGAGATATTGATGTTGGGTGTAAAACCTTTTCAAGGTATAAAAAATAGCGATATTATTGCCAAATTAGAAAATGGAGAAAGGCTGCCATTTCCAAATAATTGCCCACCAAGACTGTATTCATTACTATCGCAATGCTGGACATATGAGCCATCAAAAAGACCGAATTTTAAGAGAATCAAAGAGACGCTATAGTAAGTTCAAGTGCAACATAGATATCAAGGAACATATAACAATTGTCCTTCTTTGTGTTTCCAGTGAAATTCTAATAGAAGAAAGAGCTGCAGGCTATGATACCATGAACAAAGAGAATTCCGACTTCTCTATGGTTAATAGCAATAGTGAAATGGATATGCCGCCTTCCAAACCCTCAAAGACTCCACAATTGGTGGGAGGTTAGCTTATTAAACTAACACAACCACAAAATATAAGAAAAATTAACGCTTCCTTTTACTTCACACAGACAATTCGAAATTTGCCGGTACATCTGGAGATAAAACTGCCCTCAGTCCCCAAACTTATATTATAGCACAAAATCCCGAAATTTTGGCTCGTCTCATGAAGGAGAATGAGAATCGCATCATCAATCCTGCGGCCTATACAACACCTGCCTCGGTATTTAATACATTAGCGGTAGAAGTAGATACAACTAAGACCACCAATAATGATGTAGCTTTAAAGACAAGTAAACTACCAGTTTCGGAATTTCTAAAGTTAGACAATACCATAACCCGGGAAGAAAAGGCCACCGTTTTGAATAGACTACAGCAGGAGAAACAGCTGATCCAAGCAAGCGAGGCCATGAGCCTACAAGCTCAACCCACAGCAGTGGTGGCCCCTCAACCATCCACAATATTTGCAAATGCTTGTCCTTTGCGACAGCAATTTATACACCATGCTGGTGTTGACTCACATTTAGGCTCCTTAGATGCTCGTTTTGCCACCATGAACCACCATCAGTTTATTTTAATGCCAGAGTGTAGAAGTTTTGATAATACCATGATTCATATGCCAGCGAGTGCTTGCAAGTCGGCTTCCTTGGGCCAAGAAGAGAGAACACAAATGATCTATGATTTCGGCAGAAATCCCCCGGTTAATAATAGAACAACTACCCCAAATATTCCACACACTGCATGCGGCAGTTTGGAACGTAATATTGTGGTGCCACATTTTCAAAACAACAATTGTAATCGCTCCATTGGTGGTAGCTTGGAACGCAACAAATCCCTAATAAATCCCCTTAATGCTCCCAGGAAGTGTGTGCCACGCAGTGCTAGTTTAGAACGTTCCGCTCATAATAGTAGAGATTTTCCCAAATCATATTCGCGTTCGGGTAGTTTAGAGGCTTATTCTTCATTTTTAGCATTTAAGAATCATATGAAAAATTCGCCTGAGTACAAGGCATTCGAGGAGGAAATTTACGATGTTTGCCCAGCGGCCAACAATATGGCCATGAACAAACAACAAATGTCATCGATGCCAATGCCAGCAACAGCTATGCCTGGTCAAATATATACGCCCATGGCACCGGGTAATGGATTTGTTTATGCCTATGAACCCCAAAGAATGAATATGCAAATGGTTCAGAGTATGAATGCAGCAGCAAACAATGCAATGCCAGTAGTAGTGGGCCAACAGCAGCAGCAGCAACAACAACAACAACAACAATCAGTATCATTAATCGCTGAAAGAGACGCTGCTGCAGCAGTCACAGGCGGAGCAGGAGGAAATGTCATGTCCATGGATACTGAGATGAAAAACAGTATATCAATGTTGCAACTGGCGGAGGTTTGAGAAATTGCCTAACAATCCCGACTTTTGATTTGATTTCCTTATGAGTTGTTGTTGTTGTTGATGTTAAAGTTGATATTTGAGTTTACTTTCAGTTTACTTTTATTTTTTTTTTAATAATTTTTTAGTTTATTTTTAGTGTATGTAAAATTTTGACAAAAAATATTCGTCTTTTAGAAGGTTGTTATTAATTAGTTTATTGACTTTCTTTCTCACTCCCCTTAGAAAACACGCAAAACATCCTTGAGTCGTGATATGGATACACCCTCTAGCCATCATGCTTCGCCGTCTCTGTGTTCATCGTTAAATGACAATGTCACCAATAGTTCTTCCAGCCTTAGCGAAAACAATTGCTATCCCTTAACGAACTCTTCGAATTTAAAGACAAATTTTGCTTCCCAGCGTTTGAGTACAGCCATGGATCCCAGGCATTCACAAACGCCTGATTTTCAGCAGCAGCAGCAGCCGCATCAGCAACAGAGGAATAATCTGCGGCCCAACTTGAATCGCAACAAAGATGCCGTTTATATAGCCACCACAAATGTTGTCAAGGCTATTATAACACTTTCACAAGAAGTGGGAGAGCATAAGAGTAATAATTTCTTGGAATTAGTCAAGAATATAGGATTCGAATTGCGCAAGCTATTGCAATCGGTGGATCATTTATCACCCCTTATACCAGCCGAGGCATACAAGTAAGTTTAAAAATCATGTGCCGTAAGGGGAAATTTTTAAAATTTTGTGTTTTTGTTTTTCTTTATCACAAAACAGAGAAGTTGAAATGGCCCACAAGGTATTGCCCAAGGATATGCAAGAATTGGTGGCTGCCATGAAATTAGCCCAGCAATATAATGATACTACATTAGATGTAGAGTACAAAAAGTAAGATAAGGCATGCAACATGTTACGATGGTCTTGAATGTAACCTCCCTCTCTCTCTCTCGTTTTGTGTTTGATTTAATTTTTCAGAGGCATGCTTTCGGCGGCTCATGTTCTAGCAATGGATGCCAAAAATCTTTTAGATGTTGTCGATGCCATTAGGCAAAGATATGAATCCTTATTCATAGAGTATTTTGAACAAAATGTAAGTGCAACATTTTAAAACTTTGCTGTAAATGATTACTGATGTTCTCAAATGCTCTTTGTAGGATACACCAGTATCATCAGCAGCAACTTGTAGCAACAAGACTCCGCCTGCAAGTGGTAGTAAGTCAGCCAATGCTGAAATACTTAATGAAGATGGCTATCAAATAATGCAAAATCACTCAATGGAACCGTTTTACTCAAATAGTACCGTAAGTATGATAACCTTGATATGAACAAAAACACAATAATACTAGAAATGGAATGAGATTGACCTTTAGTTGGAGGCCAACATCGAGCTCGATAGTAAACTAGAACTATGTTCAACAAAGGTCCCGGCACGGAATAGCTGTGAGCACCACATAGGCTGGAACATTGAGGTCCGATCTGTGGGGTGTTCACGAGAAGCTTAGCTGCGAGCTAACGGGCGCGTCCACAGGTTGCGAATAGTGGAATACTCCATACGGATTGGCTGCAACGGCAGTCGCGAATAATCAGCACTGTCGAGCGGAGAGTCTCAGAGAGAGGTCGGACGGATGTCTAGGATGTTTGATATGACAAGGCGAGTTATTGGCGCCTTTAAATAACCAATGGCCTCCCTGTTCCCACGGTGATCGGTCCTACAGGAGCTTGACGAGGATCGCCACCTCCACTTGAAAATGTGGTTACAACAACAACATAGATGTATGAGATCCTTCGCATATCTCCAGCAATTGCGATTGCTAATAACATTAGAAGGAGAAATAAGAACCATACCGGCACGGGATAACCAAGAGTACCACACGTTATGGGTCTTTAAGCTCCGATCTCTGTGGTGTTTATCTTTATGACGAGAAGCTTAGCTGAGAGCTACCGTCCACAGGTTGCGGATAGTGAAATGCTCCATACGATTATCAACGGTGTCAGGCGGAGAATCTCAGTGAGAGGCCGGGCGGCACCGGTGCTCTCGCTGTAATACTGAGTACCTATGATGTTCGATATGACAAGGCGAGTAATTGGCGCCTTTAAAAACCCAACCTTATGGCACGGAACGAGCTAGCTCACCTCTTAGAGCTTGACGAGGATCGCCATTTCCCCATACAAATGTGACTACAACAACAACAAATACACATTGTGTTTGTTGTAGAGATAAGGTAAGGCTATCGTAGCAAAGTGTATGTTGTTGTTGTATCCACATATTTTTGCCTATGGACGCAGCGATCCTTTTCAAGCTGCTGTAGGTAAGCAAGCTCGTTCCGGTCCATAGGACCGATCGCCTCGAAACCTATGCAGAGTAGTGTTTTCTCAGATATAAAGGGTGATTTTTTTGAGGTTAGGATTTTCATGCATTAGTATTTGACAGATCACGTGGGATTTCAGACATGGTGTCAAAGAGAAAGATGCTCAGTATGCTTTGACATTTCATCATGAATAGACTTACTAACGAGCAACGCTTGCAAATCATTGAATTTTATTACCAAAATCAGTGTTCGGTTCGAAATGTGTTCAAATTTTGACAAATTTTGTTCAGCGATGAGGCTCATTTCTGGTTGAATGGCTACGTAAATAAGCAAAATTGCCGCATTTGGAGTGAAGAGCAACCAGAAGCCGTTCAAGAACTGCCCATGCATCCCGAAAAATGCACTGTTTGGTGTGGTTTGTACGCTGGTGGAATCATTGGACCGTATTTTTTCAAAGATGCTGTTGGACGCAACGTTACGGTGAATGAACACATTTCGAACCGAACACAGATTTTGGTAATAAAATTCAATGATTTGCAAGCGTTGCTCGTTAGTTAGTCTATTCATGATGAAATGTCAAAGCATACTGAGCATCTTTCTCTTTGACACCATGTCTGAAATCCCACGTGATCTGTCAAATACTAATGCATGAAAATCCTAACCTAAAAAAAAATCACCCTTTAGAAAGAAAGCAGTATGAGAAGAAAAGCAAGAGGCATGTCATTCTTGAGAACAACCGCCGCCTATAGCACCTGAGAAGTTAACCTCCCTCGGCAAACCAGAGTACTACTGGTTTACCTACATTCCGGCAGATGCAGCCGCTTCAATTCTGTGTGTCCCCCGTGTAGCCTAGATCCACACATTATCTGTTCATCTCCCAAGCCAATCCTACTCGACCTACAACGAGATCCCTTTGGACGCACCTCAACCAAGTCGCAAAGTTTCTTCACATTTTTTCAGTTCCAAACTGTATAACTTTTAACTTGAATAATCAGATGTGGACACTTTTTGCGACAAAGTCGTTGTAAATTTTGTCACAAATCCAAATCATGCAAGAAAATGAAAAGCGAACCACAAATGTGTTCGAAAATTGCAAAATACAAAGCCAATATCGGCCAAAATTTCAACAAATAAAAATTAAAACTATTGGGTTGCCCAAAAAGTAATTGCGGATTTTTTAAAAGAAAGTAAATGCCATTTTAATAAAACTTAGAATGAACTTTAATCAAATATACCAGTTTTACACTTTTTTTCTAAAACAAGCTAAAAGTAACAGCTGATAACTGACAGAAGAAAGAATGCAATTACAAAGTCACAAGCTGTGAAAAAATTTGTCAACGCCGACTATATGAAAAATCCGCAATTACTTTTTGGGCAACCCAATATATATCCCCGAAACCAGTGGCGATGTTGAACATTTCAAGCGGGATTTTTGTAGGGATTTTAGAGCACTTCCCAGCAAAAATGAATTTTGAAAATGGGTCGACAAATGAAGATTTGGCAGCCCAAACAATTTTTCGAAATACCGAGGTGACCAGTTTTAGGGGCCTACCAAAAGGCGACCGGACAACCTAAGGGTCTTGAAATTTTGCACACGATCTCGCTACCATTTCATATTTTAAATAGATATCTTTACCCGTTTTCACAACATTACTAGTTTTTTTCCGATTTTCTCCCACTGTGCGGCGTCAATTATTGCAAAGAAAAATTTGCCTTCCACCAATATGACAACATCTGCATAGGTAACAACCTTTACTCTTTCCCAATTCACAGCCAAGAGCCATTGTAGAGGAAAAAACACCACCAACTTCTAGTTATTAAAGTGTAATAGATTCGCCACATACTTTTCCCTTGCCGGAATGAGTGAGCTATTGATAACATTGGCATCAATCGGCCGACTAGCCACTCCCAATTTGAAACGATGAAATATTGACAATGTTGATATTCACAGATCAGTATTCAATATAAAATCATAAATCAACTCACCTCCTGTGTTCATGTTTGTACTTCCCATGGTAAATGGAGTGCATGGGCATCACAACTTAAGATTGTCCACGTCCTAGTTCTTACGCCCTGTTTTCTTCGCTAGGCAAGCCGATGAGTTGAATAGAGCGTTCGAATAGTTCGTTCATTCCTGATCTCCATTCTTATAGTTTTAGTTCACCATTGCTGTAATTAGACTGAAGGATTTGTTATAGACTTTTCTGATAAACAAAATAATGATAAACCAAATGGCTTTTAGGAGACCTAGAGGAGTTTTTACGAGGAAGATTAATATGTACCACTCTTGGCTTGCTCGCTGAATAATTTTTTGTTTTTTGACCATAGAAGTCAGACATGGTAGATCAACCTTTAATTTATTGAGCATCTCAATCTGATAGGGCAAGAGAGAGCCTTTCGTCGAATACATGGTCTCTTAGCCGAAAAACAACCATCATAACAATAAAATCGCAAACTTGTGTATTCTAAATAATGCATAGCCAAGTCGTATGTGGAAGTTAGGGATTTTTGTGTACCGGGGCAATTCTATGCGCTCTTTGGGACTCGGCTATAAAAAGGAAGCCCCTCATCATCGAGCTTAAACTTGAATGGGACAGCACTCATTAAGGTGTGAGAAGTTTGCCCCTGGTCGTGTTTTGCATCCTTGCGATCTGTAGCAGGAGGAAGAGGGAATAGTTCTATACTTGAAAAAGATCCCAATAAAATTCCTACTGCTCGAGTGTGACCATCGAGCACCCTGTTTTTCTAGCAGAAGGGTTCAGGGATAGTCCTATACGCTAAGGAAGATCCCATTTATTCCCTGCTGCGAAAGTTAATGCCGTTCTTGTTGTTGTAACAGTGTGTTGTACACCGAGGCGGCAGCCCTTGCCGATGAAAGATTCCATCGGATCAATCCGGTACATATAACCGGCTGCCATGGGATGGGATTGCCGTTCTTGTCACCAGATGAAGTTAAACCCCCAAGACAGACCGACAGACAGACACCTATCTAAAAAACATGAATCGGGTAGCATTCATGTATATGCGAAAAGTTTCTCCGTCGTTACTTAACTCCTTATAAAAGCAACTTACTAACTCCTTATAAAAAGTTTTACATTTTTTTTTCTTTCTTTTCATTTCAGGAAGCTCACAACATTGTAGTTAATCAAAATCTAGTCCATAACGCCGATGATATTCTTCTTCTTAGGAGAAACTCAACTTTCAATACCGATATGGGAATATCATCCAATTTTCTAACAGAACAACACCAACCATTAAAAATTATTGAAGATACTAACACTCACTAAAACTAGTTATTTAAGTTATGTCCTACTCCTCTTGAGATTGTAGTCAAGCAATGTCCTCCTCCTTTCCTAAAGTAAACAAAAACAAGCACTAAATATGTAGTGCAATATATCTTTCTTCCTCCTCAACCCCACTTCTCCTCCTCTGTCTATCTATCTGTATCCTGATAAACTTCTCGTATAACATAATGAATAGAATTTTTAACATATTTATTGAATATGCACTAATGGCCCAAATACATAAATAAAAAAAAATAAAAAACTTATCGAAAATTCAATCATCCAAATCTGTCTCCTCCATCATTGTTAGTTATTGTGCAGCCAATTATTGCGGTAGGCAAACATGTTCAAAACAAAGGTTCCAGTATTTTGATCCAAGACAAAAACCATTCTCTTCTGATTAATGGCCAGCGATAGGGATGCATTGTTTGCACTACCATTGTTTCTACATATAAAAAGGAAAGACTTGATATACTTTAAAAGTGCTCTGAAGATTGAGAACTACTTACAAAATGCTATGCAATGTTATGTCGTGTTTAAAACATGGATTAAGCTGCAAATAGCCATTATGTTTCCATTCAGCCAACGAAACGCTTTTCAGCAAATCGGGAATGCGTGTATAGAAAATAATAAAAATCAATTTTTTCGCATCAGTTTTAGCATCTAATAGCGAGTTGAGCACATGGAACCATTCACTACTGCGATATTTATTGGGATTGTTAATATCGTCGTCGATATCTGTTTCTTTCTGATACACCATCAAATATTGTTTAGTTCGCAAATGGAAATTGCCCAAGTTTGTTATATTGAAGGCCGTAATAGCCCCAGCAACATTGATATTGAGTTGAGGTGTTCTATACAAACACGGAGTTACAAACATGCCACTATTTAAGGTCATCATTAGTTTATTTGGCACCGCCTTTGGTCTCAGGCCAATTCTTTCCGGTTGCAAAAAGCCATTGGCCACATCCTCTCGTATCAACAGCCCCTCTATACATTCAAAGAGGGAAGTATTTTGACAAAATGCCATATTTGTACGTTTGATTTTTTCCAATGAGCCACATTTTTGTAAATAATTTGTGTAAACACTAAAAAAATGTTGTCTTGTCTTAAGCAACAGCAAGGCTTGCGTCCAGTCCATTTTTAATACAATCCACTCGTCGATATGTAAATAGCATTGTGCATTTTCGCCATTTGATGTTGGAATGATTTGGGCGCTGGTATTGGACAATTTGGTAGGACCTAAATCGGGGAAAAATATTAAGGAAAATTAAGGAAAAGGATTTTATTTCAATAGGAAATTTTCTCAAAATTTCATTTCTATAGAAAATTTTCTCAAAATTTCATTTCTATAGGAAATTTTGTCAAAATTTCATTTCTAAAGGAAAGTTTGTTAAAATTTCATTTCTATAGGAAATTTTCTCAAAATTTCATATCTATAGGAAATTTTGTCAAAATTTCATTTCTATAGGAAATTTTGTCAAAATTTCATTTCTATAGGAAATTTTGTCAAAATTTCATATCTATAGGAAATTTTGTCAAAATTTCATTTCTATAGGAAATTTTGTCAAAATTTCATTTCTATAGGAAATTTTGTCAAAATTTCATTTCTATAGGAAATTTTGTCAAAATTTCATTTCTATAGGAAATTTTCTCAAAATTTCATTTCTATAGGAAATTTTCTCAAAATTTCATTTCTATAGGAAATTTTCTCAAAATTTCATTTCTATAGGAAATTTTCTCAAAATTTCATTTCTATAGGAAATTTTCTCAAAATTTCATTTCTATAGGAAATTTTCTCAAAATTTCATTTCTATAGGAAATTTTCTCAAAATTTCATTTCTATAGGAAATTTTCTCAAAATTTCATTTCTATAGGAAATTTTCTCAAAATTTCATTTCTATAGGAAATTTTCTCAAAATTTCATTTCTATAGGAAATTTTCTCAAAATTTCATTTCTATAGGAAATTTTGTCAAAATTTCATTTCTATAGGAAATTTTGTCAAAATTTCATTTCTATAGGAAATTTTGTCAAAATTTCATTTCTATAGGAAATTTTGTCAAAATTTCATTTCTATAGGAAATTTTGTCAAAATTTCATTTCTATAGGAAATTTTCTCAAAATTTCATTTCTATAGGAAATTTTGTCAAAATTTCATTTCTATAGGAAATTTTGTCAAAATTTCATTTCTATAGGAAATTTTGTCAAAATTTCATTTCTATAGGAAATTTTGTCAAAATTTCATTTCTATAGGAAATTTTGTCAAAATTTCATTTCTATAGGAAATTTTGTCAAAATTTCATTTCTATAGGAAATTTTGTCAAAATTTCATTTCTATAGGAAATTTTGTCAAAATTTCATTTCTATAGGAAATTTTGTCAAAATTTCATTTCTATAGGAAATTTTGTCAAAATTTCATTTCTATAGGAAATTTTGTCAAAATTTCATTTCTATAGGAAATTTTGTCAAAATTTCATTTCTATAGGAAATTTTGTCAAAATTTCATTTCTATAGGAAATTTTGTCAAAATTTCATTTCTATAGGAAATTTTGTCAAAATTTCATTTCTATAGGAAATTTTGTCAAAATTTCATTTCTATAGGAAATTTTGTCAAAATTTCATTTCTATAGGAAATTTTGTCAAAATTTCATTTCTATAGGAAATTTTGTCAAAATTTCATTTCTATAGGAAATTTTGTCAAATTTTCATTTCTATAGGAAATTTTGTCAAATTTTCATTTCTATAGGAAATTTTGTCAAAATTTCATTTCTATAGGAAATTTTGTCAAAATTTCATTTCTATAGGAAATTTTGTCAAAATTTCATTTCTATAGGAAATTTTGTCAAAATTTCATTTCTATAGGAAATTTTGTCAAAATTTCATTTCTATAGGAAATTTTGTCAAAATTTCATTTCTATAGGAAATTTTGTCAAAATTTCATTTCTATAGGAAATTTTCTCAAAATTTCATTTCTATAGGAAATTTTCTCAAAATTTCATTTCTATAGAAAATTTTCTCAAAATTTCATTTCTATAGGAAATTTTGTCAAAATTTCATTTCTAAAGGAAAGTTTGTTAAAATTTCATTTCTATAGGAAATTTTCTCAAAATTTCATATCTATAGGAAATTTTGTCAAAATTTCATTTCTATAGGAAATTTTGTCAAAATTTCATTTCTATAGGAAATTTTGTCAAAATTTCATATCTATAGGAAATTTTGTCAAAATTTCATTTCTATAGGAAATTTTGTCAAAATTTCATTTCTATAGGAAATTTTGTCAAAATTTCATTTCTATAGGAAATTTTGTCAAAATTTCATTTCTATAGGAAATTTTCTCAAAATTTCATTTCTATAGGAAATTTTCTCAAAATTTCATTTCTATAGGAAATTTTCTCAAAATTTCATTTCTATAGGAAATTTTCTCAAAATTTCATTTCTATAGGAAATTTTCTCAAAATTTCATTTCTATAGGAAATTTTCTCAAAATTTCATTTCTATAGGAAATTTTCTCAAAATTTCATTTCTATAGGAAATTTTCTCAAAATTTCATTTCTATAGGAAATTTTCTCAAAATTTCATTTCTATAGGAAATTTTGTCAAAATTTCATTTCTATAGGAAATTTTGTCAAAATTTCATTTCTATAGGAAATTTTGTCAAAATTTCATTTCTATAGGAAATTTTGTCAAAATTTCATTTCTATAGGAAATTTTGTCAAAATTTCATTTCTATAGGAAATTTTGTCAAAATATCATTTCTATAGGAAATTTTGTCAAAATTTCATTTCTATAGGAAATTTTGTCAAAATTTCATTTCTATAGGAAATTTTGTCAAAATTTCATTTCTATAGGAAATTTTGTCAAAATTTCATTTCTATAGGAAATTTTGTCAAAATTTCATTTCTATAGGAAATTTTGTCAAAATTTCATTTCTATAGGAAATTTTGTCAAAATTTCATTTCTATAGGAAATTTTGTCAAAATTTCATTTCTATAGGAAATTTTGTCAAAATTTCATTTCTATAGGAAATTTTGTCAAAATTTCATTTCTATAGGAAATTTTGTCAAAATTTCATTTCTATAGGAAATTTTGTCAAAATTTCATTTCTATAGGAAATTTTGTCAAAATTTCATTTCTATAGGAAATTTTGTCAAAATTTCATTTCTTTAGGAAATTTTGTCAAAATTTCATTTCTATAGGAAATTTTGTCAAAATTTCATTTCTATAGGAAATTTTGTCAAAATTTCATTTCTATAGGAAATTTTCTCAAAATTTCATTTCTATAGGAAATTTTCTCAAAATTTCATTTCTATAGGAAATTTTGTCAAAATTTCATTTCTATAGGAAATTTTGTCAAAATTTCATTTCTATAGGAAATTTTGTCAAAATTTCATTTCTATAGGAAATTTTGTCAAAATTTCATTTCTATAGGAAATTTTGTCAAAATTTCATTTCTATAGGAAATTTTGTCAAATTTTCATTTCTATAGGAAATTTTGTCAAATTTTCATTTCTATAGGAAATTTTGTCAAAATTTCATTTCTATAGGAAATTTTGTCAAAATTTCATTTCTATAGGAAATTTTGTCAAAATTTCATTTCTATAGGAAATTTTGTCAAAATTTCATTTCTATAGGAAATTTTGTCAAAATTTCATTTCTATAGGAAATTTTGTCAAAATTTCATTTCTATAGGAAATTTTCTCAAAATTTCATTTCTATAGG
Organism: Stomoxys calcitrans; assembly: GCF_963082655.1. NCBI lineage: Eukaryota > Metazoa > Arthropoda > Insecta > Diptera > Muscidae > Stomoxys > Stomoxys calcitrans. Next base: position 38,513,082 of record NC_081556.1, on the reverse strand, counting down.
AAATTTTCTCAAAATTTCATTTCTATAGGAAATTTTCTCAAAATTTCATTTCTATAGGAAATTTTCTCAAAATTTCATTTCTATAGGAAATTTTCTCAAAATTTCATTTCTATAGGAAATTTTGTCAAAATTTCATTTCTATAGGAAATTTTGTCAAAATTTCATTTCTATAGGAAATTTTGTCAAAATTTCATTTCTATAGGAAATTTTGTCAAAATTTCATTTCTATAGGAAATTTTGTCAAAATTTCATTTCTATAGGAAATTTTGTCAAAATTTCATTTCTATAGGAAATTTTGTCAAAATTTCATTTCTATAGGAAATTTTGTCAAAATTTCATTTCTATAGGAAATTTTGTCAAAATTTCATTTCTATAGGAAATTTTGTCAAAATTTCATTTCTATAGGAAATTTTGTCAAAATTTCATTTCTATAGGAAATTTTGTCAAAATTTCATTTCTATAGGAAATTTTGTCAAAATTTCATTTCTATAGGAAATTTTGTCAAAATTTCATTTCTATAGGAAATTTTGTCAAAATTTCATTTCTATAGGAAATTTTGTCAAAATTTCATTTCTATAGGAAATTTTGTCAAAATTTCATTTCTATAGGAAATTTTGTCAAAATTTCATTTCTATAGGAAATTTTGTCAAAATTTCATTTCTATAGGAAATTTTGTCAAAATTTCATTTCTATAGGAAATTTTGTCAAAATTTCATTTCTATAGGAAATTTTGTCAAAATTTCATTTCTTTAGGAAATTTTGTCAAAATTTCATTTCTTTAGGAAATTTTGTCAAAATTTCATTTCTATAGGAAATTTTGTCAAAATTTCATTTCTATAGGAAATTTTGTCAAAATTTCATTTCTATAGGAAATTTTGTCAAAATTTCATTTCTATAGGAAATTTTGTCAAAATTTCATTTCTATAGGAAATTTTGTCAAAATTTCATTTCTATAGGAAATTTTGTCAAAATTTCATTTCTATAGGAAATTTTGTCAAAATTTCATTTCTATAGGAAATTTTGTCAAAATTTCATTTCTATAGGAAATTTTGTCAAAATTTCATTTCTATAGGAAATTTTGTCAAAATTTCATTTCTATAGGAAATTTTGTCAAAATTTCATTTCTATAGGAAATTTTGTCAAAATTTCATTTCTATAGGAAATTTTGTCAAAATTTCATTTCTATAGGAAATTTTGTCAAAATTTCATTTCTATAGGAAATTTTGTCAAAATTTCATTTCTATAGGAAATTTTGTCAAAATTTCATTTCTATAGGAAATTTTGTCAAAATTTCATTTCTATAGGAAATTTTGTCAAAATTTCATTTCTATAGGAAATTTTGTCAAAATTTCACTTCTATAGGAAATTTTGTCAAAATTTCATTTCTACAGGAAATTTTGTCAAAATTTCATTTCTATAGGAAATTTTGTCAAAATTTCATTTCTATAGGAAATTTTGTCAAAATTTCATTTCTATAGGAAATTTTGTCAAAATTTCATTTCTATAGGAAATTTTGTCAAAATTTCATTTCTATAGGAAATTTTGTCAAAATTTCATTTCTATAGGAAATTTTGTCAAAATTTCATTTCTATAGGAAATTTTGTCAAAATTTCATTTCTATAGGAAATTTTGTCAAAATTTCATTTCTATAGGAAATTTTGTCAAAATTTCATTTCTATAGGAAATTTTGTCAAAATTTCATTTCTATAGGAAATTTTGTCAAAATTTCATTTCTATAGGAAATTTTGTCAAAATTTCATTTCTATAGGAAATTTTGTCAAAATTTCATTTCTATAGGAAATTTTGTCAAAATTTCATTTCTATAGGAAATTTTGTCAAAATTTCATTTCTATAGGAAATTTTGTCAAAATTTCATATCTATAGGAAATTTTGTCAAATTTGATTTCTATAGGAAATTTTGTCAAATTTCATTTCTATAGGAAATTTTGTCAAATTTAATTTCTATAGGAAATTTTGTCAAAATTTCATTTTTATAGGAAATTTTGTCAAAATTTCCTTAGCTATAGGAAATTTCGTCAAAATTTCTTTAGCTATAGGAAATTTTGTCAAAATTTCATTTCTATAGGAAATTTTGTCAAAATTTCATTTCTATAGGAAATTTTGTCAACATTTCATTTCGATAGGAAATTTTGTCAAAATTTCATTTCTATAGGAAATTTTGTCAAAATTTCATTTCTATAGGAAATTTTGTCAAAATTTCATTTCTATAGGAAATTTTGTCAAAATTTCATTTCTATAGGAAATTTTGTCAAAATTTCATTTCTATAGGAAATTTTGTCAAAATTTCATTTCTATAGGAAATTTTGTCAAAATTTCATTTCTATAGGAAATTTTGTCAAAATTTCATTTCTATAGGAAATTTTGTCAAAATTTCATTTCTATAGGAAATTTTGTCAAATTTTCATTTCGATAGGAAATTTTGTCAAAATTTCATTTCTATAGGAAATTTTGTCAAAATTTCATTTCTATAGGAAATTTTGTCAAAATTTCATTTCTATAGGAAATTTTGTCAAAATTTCATTTCTATAGGAAATTTTGTCAACATTTCATCAATGCAATTCCGTCAATACAACTTCCAGCATATGCACAGGATCATGTGTACCATGGAAGTAGTGTAATTGTCGCAGAAAAGATATTTCTAGAAATGATATTTCTATAGGAAATTTTGTCAAAATTTCATTTCTATAGGAAATTTTGTCAAAATTTCATTTCTATAGGAAATTTTCTCAAAATTTCATTTCTATAGGAAATTTTCTCAAAATTTCATTTCTATAGGAAATTTTGTCAAAATTTCATTTCCATAGGAAATTTTCTCACAATGTCATTTCTATAGGAAATTTTGTTAAAATTTCATTTCCATAGGAAATTTTCTCAAAATGTCATTTCTTTAGGAAATTTTGTCAAAATTTCATTTCTATAGGAAATTTTGTCAAAATTTCATTTCTATAGGAAATTTTGTTGAAATTTCATTTCTATAGGAAATTTTGTCAAAATTTCATTTCTATAGGAAATTTTGTCAAAATTTCATTTCTATAGGAAATTTTGTCAAAATTTCATTTCTATAGGAAATTTTGTCAAAATTTCATTTCTATAGGAAATTTTGTCAAAATTTCATTTCTATAGGAAATTTTCTCAAAATTTCATTTCTATAGGAAATTTTGTCAAAATTTCATTTCTATAGGAAATTTTGTCAAAATTTCATTTCTATAGGAAATTTTGTCAAAATTTCATTTCTATAGGAAATTTTGTCAAATTTTCATTTCGATAGGAAATTTTGTCAAAATTTCATTTCTATAGGAAATTTTGTCAAAATTTCATTTCTATAGGAAATTTTGTCAAAATTTCATTTCTATAGGAAATTTTGTCAAAATTTCATTTCTATAGGAAATTTTGTCAACATTTCACCAATGCAATTCCGTCAATACAACTTCCAGCATATGCACAGGATCATGTGTACCATGGAAGTAGTGTAATTGTCGCAGAAAAAAAGTCTGTCATTACATGAAAACACATGCAATGGGAAAAGTACAGCTAATAGACAGGGTAGTCGAGCGTGGTTAATGTGGTATTTGTATCATAGATCCGTTTTCGCTATTAATACGATTCAAGTACAACATACCAAAGCCATCACACCTAATATGGTTGAAAAGTCCTCTAACCAAAAAAAAAGGCGTCCCATAGTAGTTGATGTGTTGCAATCTCTGGCTTTCCTTTTCCATTTTCAAATAAAATCTCCGATCATTGAGCTCGTCTCGAAAGAGAAGCAAACAAAAAAACTATAAAACTTCAAAGGCTTACCTGCAAACAATGCCACACTTATGCCAGCCACAACAGTATTGCAACTTATACTATTGCAATTCCAGCTTCTCGATGTCTTGCCGTATACAATCCAAGGCGATTTAAAATCCACATTTGTCAGAGATTCGATATTTAAAGCACGCAAACTTGAATTAGCATGTAATACTAGTTCCGATTTGGAAGCTGATTTCAAACGATTGTGGTGACGATCCAATACACATATTGAAGGATACAGTCCCCCCACCAAAGCAGCCTTTATGATGGACCAGCTGTTCGACTTGAGATTGATGTAGTGCATGCTCAAATTTCCCTTGTTGTGTATCAATTGCGAAGACCGAAGAGCTCCTACCAATTGGGTGCGTATATTGCAGACATACTCCAATAGGCCATTCAAAATGAAACTGTATTTATTTGGTACACTGTCTGTATTGTCATCCCCCAAATCATTTTGCCACTCCTGATATAAGCGCAAGAACATCAGGTGGTCAGAGTGTTGGCCTTCGGATAGCTTATTTCGTTCTTCTTTGATTTTAGAGCGTATCACTTCTTTGTAGGGTTCAAGTAGCTCATCCATATAATTGGATATTTCGAATGGATCTAAGGTAGACATAAAACTGACTATAGTCAATACTGGATCCAGACATTGCAGAAGAATGGCAAAGACTAAAAGCTTGCCCAGATGACATTCCACAGGCACATCGATAAGACGACAACCCAGCCACGTTATGTCTTCTAGATCAGTAAAGACACTGATTTTTTTGAGATTCTCCACAGCTCGAAAGATTTCCATAAAGGGTGGCTTAATAATTGTCTCCTGCAGATATTCCGCAACCATACTATGCTGAGAGAGCAGTTTAACCGATAAGCACACACGATCCAAAGGCATTACCAACAAATCGGGAGTTTTAACTTCTGGCAACTTACCGTATATGTCTTCTGATAACAAACGAAAACAGACGCCGCCTAAGAATACAAACAGTAAATGGTTTGACAACAGCGTACTAGCAGAGAAATCATACCTCCACGGCTTCCGCCTGAAGTCAGCAGCAATCTACGATTTTCCATACTATCCTTCGAGGCCCATTCATAAATGTTTTCCTTGCATTGGGCCAAATTATTGAAAACACTGCGATAATATAGCGCCGTATCAATCACATAGGGAAGATTGTCAAAACACATAAGAGCCTCGGCTATATCCGTGCTTAGGATTATTTTGATAACACCTGCATCGGGCTGTATTATGGCATCTAAATGCGATTTTTCAGTATAATTATGCAACAAGAATATGGCTATTTGTTCTGGTAAATTTCCCAAAAGTTTTTGCTTGAGTATGGCATAGTTTAGTTGTAACAGTTGTGGGTAAGAGGGCAGACAAACAAGGATATTACCTAAAGAGCATACAAAAAACATTTATCCTGTAGACCGCCACCTAAACACACTACCTACCTCTCTTCCAGTGCTCTTGCCTGGTGGTAAGCATATGTATAATGTCCACAATGAGAGCATGATCAACTTGATTGCTTTTAAAATCTTTAACAGTCGGAGTCTCCTTAAAGCAGGCCTCTTTTAAAATTTCCACACATTCCAAATGGCCTTTGGAATAGGCAGCCTTCAAAGCATCAACATCAAATTTATCGATAATAAATGGATTAGCGCCCGACTCCAATAAGATCTTTACATGTTCCGATTTGCCCACCAATGAGGCTATGTTGAGGGCAGTTCTACCCGTATTAGGATTTCGGTAGTTTATATCGGCACTCTCGCCTTGCACCATATACATGAAAGTGTTGAAATATTGTTCAGCCCCTGTTCTTTCATAAGCCTCCAGAATTTTATCCAACGATTTTTTGTTACAGCCGGCAGCAATCTCGACGGCTTGTGCTGGTATTGGCAGAGTGTTGAAAGCTCTTGTTATCAATTTTGAAGGGCTTGTCTCCGGCAGAATTTTGTTTATGTCCTCCAAATACAACACCTCCGTTTTGACACCTTCAAGGTGGTGCGCCTCAAGACTTATCTCTTCACCCTCACCAAAGTATTGTAGAAACTCATAGTTGCGGCTATAGTTCGACAACAATATAACCTTCAAATAAGGATGATATTTTAAGGCCATCTTTATTTCACGCAACAACAAATCCGAATAGGCTTCATGCAAATGAACATCCACCACCACCACATGTGATATGTGGCGAAAGCTATCTACTACGGTTTGGCCCATGAGCACGCGCAGCAAGAAACTTGATGTTGTATAGACCAGATTAGACGAATCGCTTATGCGGCTTTGCAATTGCACTTGATAGGCCACTCTTTCGCCCACCTTTTCATGAAAATGACCAGCCAAGACTTCACTATTGTGTATGGCCACCAGTTGTTCCCTTTCCACACAAATTATCTTGCAATGGCGTCTCTCCAGCCCGCATTTTTCTATGATGTACATGGGAATAGCCGTAGACTTGCCGAAGGTCGAACCACCGTTTATCACCAGAACTCGATTGCGATCCAAGCCTTTCAAAATGAACTCCTTGTAGGGTTGCATGGGACATTGATCTTGGAAACTTTGCTGGCCCATTGCATTGCAACGGGCAATCGATTGTTTCAAAGGTCCCAATGAGAAACGATGTGGAGGAACTACTGGCGTGACATTGCTTGGACTTAGGAAATCCGGCGACATTTGAAATTCTTGAGCGCCACCGCAGAAATCCGAACTACATTGAAGCATGTACATGTCTTTAACTGATTCGGGACTCAACTTCAACTCCAAAGCATCGACTGGAACATGGTAGCATACGTCCTTGAACACTATCATTGACTCCTGGCCCCTGTCCAGACATGGACGCATGCGCAGCATCAATGCCTTGCATATTTTAAAAAAATGAAGCGGATCTAATGCAAAATACTGACCCAAAATCTTGATACAACATCTCTTATCATGATGAAAGTTTCGTAATTGTTCCGATATGTATTGTTGCAAAATCTCATTCGACATAATTTCAATATTTTCAATGATTGGCAAAACAATAAGACGTAATTAGTAGAGTCAAACACAAAATGAAAGGAAAAAACATATTTTGCAGAATGATCCGTTACTTTAAGTTATGCAGATTTTCGATGTTGCCACACTGGTATTTAATACCAGATTGACAGGGTGACATTTAAAGTTAGATGATTACAATTGCTCGATTAAAAAATAATCGATAAATATTTTAATAACATAATTTGAAAACAGTTGCATATTTTGGTATTATTTTCAATTATTCAGACATGAAATCGGGTTAATTTGGGATTTAAAAATAAATCCTACAAAAATAGCACAGGATTTAGCAATAAAATCTCGAAAAAGCCATAAATCCGTATTTAGTGGCCGTTGTAAACGTACTTTAAAAAATGTTTTAAAGTATCACAGTCCTACTGATTGCTGTGACCACTGCTGTGAAGCTAAGGGAGCTTTCGCTTTGGACACATGGCGGCAACAATCACTGTGTTACCCTTTATTCAATTCCCAATGTTCTCCAATAAGTACTGTACCACTATATCTGATAGAATCTATTGGAACTATTGGGTTGCCCAAAAAGAAATTGGGGATTTTTTAAAAGAAAGTAAATGCATTTTTAATAAAACTTAGAATGAACTTTAATCAAATATACTTTTTTTACTTTTTTCTAAAGCAAGCTAAAAGTAACAGCTGATAACTGACAGAAGAAAGAATGCAATTACAGAGTCACAAGCTGTGAAAAAATTTGTCAACGCCGACTATATGAAAAATCCGCAATTACTTTTTGGGCAACCCAATATAATATCCCTTGTAATAGAAGTTACATAGACTTCAGTATGGATGGTGCCAAACTAGACGACCAGGAGGGCTTTGGGGTGTTCTCTGAAGAACTTGGACTGGTCATATCGAGAATTCACGATAAGTCGTTTATTATTATCTGTAATTGCATGTTATCGATAACTTACCAGTGTAATTTTGCACTTTTTTTTAAACAGAGCATCTGACTTGCACTGGATAAAACTAAAATAACCTTGGTAGAATTAAGAAGGTAAAATAAAAAGAGCAACAACAACGAAGTAAACGATACAACCCTGTGGGGATGGAGGTGTAAATTCCCCTAGGCTGTAAAATTTCTGAACACTCTTAACCTTTATTTGCTTTTTTATGTTTAGCAGCCACCTGATTAAAAGATTTAACATTATAAGGTTTAAATTGTAAATTAAAACAATAAAAATGTGAAAACCCTTAAAGTTCTAGTTGGATTTGTTTACAACTCCAAAATTGGATAATTCCACCAGCTTGGCTAGTGACTTTACCTTGTACTTAATTGACTAGTTTTCAACGATTTTAAATATGAGTCGCCCTGTGTTAAAATCTGGCAACGTCATGTGCCTTTGCAGAAGTAACGGAGCTTAGTTAATGTAATATATTTTCTTTAGTGTTTCGGAGAAATTACTTATTTTTATGTGAATTGAAGTTAAAGTGATTTAAAATTCGTGTATTTAAGAAAGGTAAGTGTTTATTGTTTACTTCTTCTTACTTGTTTATCCTCATATTTTTTTAAACAAATGAATAAAATATGTACTCAGAGATTTCCGCGCATATCTTGTAGTCACATACTTGTGGGTAACGATCCTTTGCGAACAAGGTCGCTGAGGTAACATTGCGCACGTATAGTCACCTTGGACTAACTGGATATCAATGCAGTATTTAAGAATGTTGCCACAATTGGTATTGCTGTCTTGTTCAATTCGCCACCTTAGGATGGCGGCATTGTAGGTTAGGTGTTAGTGGCAGCCTGCAGTCGGTCTCGGACATTTTGGTCCAATAAAATTACGAAGAAAAATGTGGTGGAAATTTTATTCTATTCAGAAAAGACAGACAGAAAGAAATAAGAACATAAAGTTTAACTCCTGTTTTCCAAAGCTAGACTTGCAATCACACTCACTAAGAAATTATTCCATTGTGATACCACACGAACAAGATCAGCCTTATTCAGTCAAGTCTTTAAAGAAAGAAACCGTAGGGTGGAACTTCTCCAGTTTCCCCTCATAAGGCTATCAGCATGCGATAGACCTCTTCAAATTTAGATTGGCGCACATCACCGTGGAGCCTTCACAGCCCTTAGGGGCTTGTCATAAAAAATTAGCATACATATCGCAAGAGACAAAAGCATAGATTGCAGTTCCTCTGGAAGTCTTGCATACTGGTGGGCTCTACCATTTCTGGGATATACCTATCTGTAGCACGGAGTCAAGAGAATTCTGAACATACTTTGTCTGAGAGCATTAAGGGCCAACTGTCGTTATGCCGTTATGTCTTTGGCACTTCACCTCTTCCAAAGACACAATATGTAAAGATATAATTGTAACTTTACTAGCGATTTTTTCGTGTCAAATACTGTTAGTAAAAATTTATGTTGTTGTAGCGATCCCATCTTTCACATATATGTTGTGATCAACAGGTATCGGTTGCTAGCCGCTTTACTCGAAGTCCCTTTGTTCGTCCTAGAAGATAGAAGAAGAGAAAAAGTAGACGAAGAATACAGATAGAGATCCATTTTATTACGGTGCAAGACACTAGAATGAAGAAGGAAAAGGGACACCATACGACAAAAGCGAAGGGAACCATGTAGTCTAGGGAGGAGGTTTCTTGGGTGAGAGCTTTTTCAAGTCTCTCACTTAAGCCCATAAGAATGGAAAGCCTAAGTAGCAAAGAAAATCCAGGCTTAACCGATTTCAACTCGTCGTCACCACATACCCTGTAGAAGTTCGCCTTTCCCTATATCCAGCGCGAAGTGAAGGACCTTACATTGTATAACCTAGAGCTGGCAAACTATCGATAATCGCAACATTCGGTATCTTCGATATTTCTTAAATTAAATAGCGATAGTATTGATACTATCGTTAATTTCCCATTACCTATATTTCAAACGAAAATGAGAAGTAAAAGTCAGGAGATCGATTTATATGATGCCAAATCAATGCACGGACCGAATAAAACTAAATTTAATAAAGTCTGTTTGAAGTGCTGAGGGAAACCATTGTACAAATGTTTAGCTTAATCGTATGAAAACTGCGCCCTCTATAGGCGCAATGTTTCTTACTGGATACATTCAGTGTCGGATTGCTTATTTTTTGTTAAATTTTGTAAAAAATTTAACTTTGCGGATAGTACCGATATGAAAAATATCAATATATACTCAGAAAAAAAAAAATAAAATATCGATAGTATCGATAGTGCCATCGATATTTTACCAGCTTTATTATAACCCCAACAAGGAAGACTGGTACATAATCCACCAGTCCTCAAATCTAAACAGATTTGGCCCAATTTCAGTACTAACTGACCTACATTCATCAATAAGAAGCATTTGTTGAAAATTTCGGACGTTTAGCTTAGATTAGGTTGAAAAGAAGATGCGGGTATAAATCTACCCCATGCCAAAACGACATACACCTATGCCAGTCCCGGCGCGGGATGACTATGAAAACCACACATGTTGGAACTTTTGGCATCGATCTGTGTTGTGTTTGTTCATCGTTATCATAAGAAGCTCAGCTGAAAACTACCGGTTGCGTCCACAGGTCGCGGATACTGGTATGATCCAAACGGAGTAAATGTAATTGCAGTCTGGGACAATGGAAAGGCTCAGTGAGAGGTCGGGTGGCACCGGCTCTCGTTTAAATACTGAGTGCGCAAAAAATTTAACAGCGAAGAAAAATCTTAGTCAGATATTTCGTGCTACTCGCAAAATCCCTAATTATTCTCCATTCCACACCCTAAAGTAGGTTCAAAACTGGTATTGTTTGCCAAAACGCCAGGCAATGACACAGGGAATGTTCCAACGTCTCATCATCATTCCCACATGCTGTCACTTGCCGCACCCATTCTGTAAGACTGCCCGTAGTCCTATTTGTGCGTATTGATACTAAAAACTCTACTGATACTTTGAGTATTATCTTCACTTTCTCACGATCCGGATATCCCTTTAGGACTTTCGTCATCCTATCAACCATTCCGTTGTTTCACAGTGTAACATGTGCGTTCGCCACCCATACCCTTAACTCAGACTGCGTCACACCGAAAGGCTTGGGATTCTCCAAGTTTGCTGAGTCCTTTGGCCTTCACGGCCAAATAGTCTGCTCTTACATTCCCCTTATTAAGATATGGCCTGGCACTCAAACGATACTGATCGTGCCATTCTCAAACTAGGCGTTAATCTCCTTACACTACAAAACTGTTCGCGAACCATCTGTCCTGGGTGTTTCACCCCTGATGGCCAGTTTACTGTTGGTAAAGATGGTCACGATCGACGTCCTCGCGTTAACACCATACCACCTCCGCTATCGCCCGGATCTCCGCCTGCAGGGTCGTATTATGGTCAGATCTCAGTTTCTTGGTCCTCAATGTAGACCACCAGGTAGAGCTGGCAAAATTAATGATGCACTATCGATACTATCGTTATTTAATTTTTTGACTGAATATCGATTGCAATTTTTTGCAAAATTAAACAAAAATAAGCAATCCGACTTTGAATGCATCCTTTAAGATATATTACGCCTATAGACGGCGCAATCTTCATCCGATAAGGCTAACATTTTGTACAATGGTTTCTCTCATGACTTCCAACTGGTTTTAGTTGGTCTATTTATTGATATTGCTTCTATATAAATCTGTCTCCTGATTTTTATTTCTCATTTTCGTTTGAAATATAGGTGAAGGGAAATTAACGATAGTATCGATACTATCGATATTTGTTATTAAAACTATCGAAAATGTCGAATGCTGCGATTATCGATAGTTTGCCAGCTCTACCACCAGGCCCACCCTATCCACTAGCTTTGATCCATTCCAGAAGCATGAACTTCCAGATGGCAATACCAGTGTTCCCCCGGCACCAGATTACTACGAGATCCACATGGACTGGATCTTCGACCTCCGAGCTGTGTTCTGTTCATCGTTATGCCGTAAAGCTTAGCTGGGAACTACTGGGAGTGTCCACAGGTTTCGGATAGTGGAATGCGCCATTCGGAGTAACCGCAATTGCAGTCGCGGCGATCGGTATAGAATCTTGACGATGATCGCTACCTTCATATGAGGATGTGGCTACAACAACAACCAGATTTGCGTCAATCCAAGACTGTGTCGCTGGAGCACTAAAACGCTCTCGACCTCAAGTGTCGTTTCAGGAATTCAATTCGAAACATCTTTCATTCAAGCCAAGTTCCTATCGTCGCCTCGATTATACCGCTATGATATGACCTGATCATATCCTCTATCCATTTCTCAAATTTTATGTTGTTGTTGTAGAAGTGTGTGATACACAGAGACTGCAGCCCTTTTGCCCAAGAAGGATTACGTCTTATCAATTTGGTACGTACAACCGGCTTTCTTGGGATTGTTGAATTTTATGGTTAGACAGCCTTAGCGTGACAGCCAAAATTTATGAAAACATCATTACGCATTGAAATTTTGGAAACTGTTGCATATTTGTTGTTTTGTTTTTGTTCCTTATCAAAATTTTTAGTTTTTACTATGCCAGATGATAACAAGTTAGTACAAAAAAAACATCTTTAAAATTATTTTGCCATATACTTATCATTGGCAATGACTAAAATGGTGTACTACTATTATTATTGTTTGAACTACTACTTATGAATTTTATTCGTTTGTCGATTTGAGTAACATTAATTGTGAATTTAGAATTTAATGTCTATGCACTTATAAACTATGATTTGCTTCTTTGGCTTTTAAAGTGTTCCCATGTCGCTGAAACGCTTTAGCTTCTCGGGGAAATTATCCTTAAACAGTACGGGATCTGCTCTAAATTCAACTGATCTTAAAGGCATTCTTCCATAAATTTGCGTAAATTCATCTATACATCTTGATCTCTCCCGCATGTGATTGAGATCTGCCGACAACATTTCATTGTTGGCGCACTCAGGGCACTTGAATTTTTTCCTAGGTGTTACCTTTATGGGTGGTTTATTTGTAACATTGGCCACCAAGAAATTCATGGCTATATCTTCACAATTCATTCGGCCATCGACAATATCTTTAATTACTTCTGGCATGCGATATGTGTACATGTGGCTCCAGTATTTGTGATGGAAAGCAGCACCTGTCAATACCATAGATATTTGATTGGTCCATTCCGATTCGTAGCGCCAATGCGAGGTCATATTTTCCCATACATGCAGACGACTGGGAAATCCTACTATTCTATCGGGAAATTCACGCCAAACTTCATAGCTAACAACGACAAATTAACAACAATGAATAAAAAGCTTAATAACAAATCATATGATCATTAAATTCCATACCCAAATTCCACTTCATCCTCCGTCAACATGTTTATATCATCATCAATAGTGAGTATGGCTTCTGTTTCTATATCCTTGTAGGGATAAAACCTATTCGAAAGTCTATTGTTGCTGGTTTGTATAATTTTAATAGGTCTGGATATGGCGGGAAAACTTGATACTAGCAAACATAAAAATTAGGTTTAACAATGTTTTTTATTGAACTTCTATATGGTTGCGCAATTTACTTACATAAAGGTGGAGCCTTCTGCTGATTGTTCCATACCACCAATATGCCATGAAGTGAGGGCACCACCGATAGCTTTTCTATTAAGAGGAACAAACTTTCCACTCTATCGTAAGTCAATATAACTGCTGTAAAGCCATCTGAACGAGTCACAACCCTGGATAAAAACAACGGATTTAATGCCACTCCATTGGAACTGTCAACGAAATTCCAATGTTTCTTGTTGCGTTCACCATGCGGGAACAAACGGCATTGTATATACTCCAATGTTGTTAAGGTCAGTGTTCGTATGCTATTAAAATAGCTTTCATAGAGCAGACGACCCTGTCGTTTCATCTCTTCGATATTCTCCAATGATATGCCTTTAAGTTTTTCTACCACCAGGTGAATGTCTGATTCGCGTATTCTTACGGCGGCCAGAGCCCAGTCTATCATGTCTTCAAAAGGCAAGATATAACTATCAATCGTAACTACAGGTATGCAATTGAAGGCCAACATCTCCAAGAGATCTGGGTTGCCCAGTCTTAGACTTGGTCCCAATAGACAAAATGTACCTCTGGATAGCACATTTGGATATGATATTTGGTGCACTGTGTCCCCTGGTGCACAGCGTGTCTTTCGCGAGGGCTTGCTACATTGTTGTAAAAGTAAAATATCTTTGGTATGATCTTCGGCTAAGCCCTGTATAACCCACATTATTTTGGGCAGCAAATTCATTTGGGCTACAACCAAAAGATAGTCCGCAGAACCTGCATTGTAAGATGTTGCTTTGGGATGCTTGCGCAGCAGGGGACTCCACACTGGAATGGATATGTCAAAACCATGGCGATACGACCACGAATCAAAACCTGCTCCCGCAATCATGGCATGATCTGTATTAACATCTATAACTGTATTAAAAGTAGGATATGTTCCGGGCAGCATATTAAACAAAATATGATTTCTTCCATCGTCCCAATAATTCAAGGAGGCCAAAGCTCTATTCGTCAAGTCCACATTTACCGAGTTCTGATTCATAAGATCTAGACTCGGTACAAAGAGGCAGGCCTCATTGGGATTTGAGGTATAATAGGGGCTCTTCACAATAGTTTCCAAAATTTGATAAAACTCTCTGGTGAGTGGGGCAGCCTCAGTTCCGGTATTTGCATCTACATAATCATGCAGTGGATAGACATACACAGTAATGTGATCATGGCCGCAACGGTATGGGTCCATGCAGGTCCAAATGGAGCAGTTGGTTCGTCGGGGCCTTGACCTATCAATGGAGTCCGTAAGGCGCACCTCGCTGACCTCATTGATGTCCAGCGATATACGATTGAAGTTGCCCTCATTGTGCAAACGATTAGATTTGTAAAATGCATTATACAAAGAAATGCCTGTCAATATTAGGGCCGATATCAATAACACAAAATATAAATTTTGCTGGCACTCATTTCGAATGAGAGCGAATTTATTTAGCATTTCGTCTTGTGCGGCTGTCTTGAATTCCGTTCCGTTATCACATTAGAGATCTTAACATGATTTTACACCATAATTTTTTGATTATTTTGTTGTCACCAACATAACTTGAGCAGAAAACAAAACGCATACACAAATACGTTGGTAGCATAAATATCGATTGCAAATGTAATCGATTATGCATGGCCCCATTCGATTACTGGAAAGCCGGCATTATAATTTAGGAAATATAGTTAAAATTTAAATTCGCATATGCATTTAACAATTTAAAAACAAATATTTTATAGCTTTTCAAGATATACAGTAATATTTTACATCCCTGATAGTTAATGTCTTCTTTTTTATACAAAAGTCGTTTAATCGACAGTAAACTCAGCCAGTTATGATGTAACGCAAATATTATGGGGTCTTCATACTTGAAAACAAATTGTATTATTTTCTCTGCTCTAACGATAAAGTAGATTTAAAACTAAAAATTGCAAAAACTGCCTATAGTGACTGAATGATTTCAGCTTTTCGCCCCAACTACTGTCAAAACGCATTATAAAAAAATAATGACGAAGAAAATGCGAATACATTCGGTAGAAGTGGATCTGACTTCTATAAGGAAAATAGCAGTGACATGTCAAAACAAATTTCGCTTTAATTTATTTCCAGTGTCATTAAATGCTCACGAAATGGGCACCAATCAACTCTGTTTCAATGGTGTTGCCTTTGTTGCTTGTTGTTGTTGAATTTTTGTTTGTGTTCTGGCGAAGTATAGAGTCCGTCCGATTTCATAATAATTTTTACATTTTCCCTGCGAATAAATGTGTACTAGGCTAAAGGAAGTACGCTTTCCAATGTTGCGAGTCCCGAAGAAACATTATGAGCATTGACTATTTAAGGCACCAATAACTCGTCTTGATATATCGAGCATCATATTTACTCAGTATTTAATAAAGGTGTGTAGCAGTGTAACTGCAAGTTTCAATAAAACAGATACCATATACATTAGACCGGCCCATGTATAAGGGAGATTTTTTTTGTAACTAGACAAACGCATGCCCTCCATTTTTCCTTTTGATGGTTGAACCGATTTATTGAATGCTTCACATATAGTGCAGAACAGTCCCGTGTTGAAAAAAGAGGTTACGTCATTTTTTGGTGTCTAATTTTCCCCCCCTAATTTTCAGAAATGCCAGATCTCGGAGATGGGTGGGGCAATTTATGCGAAATTTTGTTTGCACTCTTATAGTTATCTAAAAACAAAAATTTAGTATCTGAATTCGGGGTGGGGTGGCTAAGAGGGGCGTCACACCCCAAAAGCCCACCATACGGATATATCGGCCTTTCATGACAATATGGGAAACAAATGAAAGGTATTTTAGAGGAGGCCGCCCACTCCTCAAAACACCCTCAAACCGGACATATTAACCGACTATGGCAAAATGAGGCTCAAATGAAAGGTCTTTGGGAGTAGAGCACGATTTACATATCAACTTTCGGGAACAAGTGTTGACAGGGTGTATTTGCACACATGGAAATATGGTATTTTAGAGTAGAGCACTGGCCTGGCCGCCCACCCGTTAAACATCTGCCCAAAACCAGCTATATTTGCTGACTATTGCAATATGGGGCTGAAATGAAAGCTATTCGAAAGTACAGCTCGAATCTGTTATCAACTTTCGGGACCAAGTGTCTAGAGGCCGACCCATCACCATAACGCACCAAATAGGACACACTTGTTGACCTTGGCAATATGAGGCTCACACAAAGGTACTCGAGAGCAATGCATAATGCTGATGTTTTTTCAGGGCTCAGCCAATCATGTCGTTGTTGTAGCAGTGTGTTGTACACTGAGGCGGCAACCCTTACCGATGAAGGACTTCATCGGGTCAATCCGGTACGTACAACCGGCTGCCATGGAATTGCTCAACCGACTATTTCATAAAGAGGCTCAAATCAAAGGTATTTGAGAGTAGAAAACGAATTTGTTATTCAATTCTGGGGTCAAGTGTTTAGCGGACGCCTTATCCTTATAAACTCGCCCTAAACCAATGGCAATATGGGCCTCAAATAAATGGTATTTGAGAGTAGATCACGAATCTGTTATCTGTTTTAGAACCAAGTGTTTGGGGAACACCCCATAAAGTCCCCTAAAACAGATATATTTGCATATATATAGACATTGGCAATATGGGGCTCGAAAAAAACTATTTGGAAGTAGGGTATCAATCGTATATCCACTTTCGGGGCAAACGGTCCTTCTACCCCAATCTACCATTAAAACCAAACCGTACATATATACCGATTATGTCAATATGTGAGGCTACCGTAGCGCAGAGGTTATCATGTCCGCCTATGACGCTGAACGCCTGGGTTCGAATCCTGGCGAGACCATCAGAAAAAATTTTCGGCGGTGATTTTCCTCTCCTAATGCTGGCAACATTTCTGAGGTATTATGCCATGTAAAACTTCTCTTCAAAGAGGTGTCGCACTGCGGCACGCCGTTCGAACTCGGTTATAAAAAGGAGTCCCCCTATCATTGAGCTTAAACTTGAATCGGACTGCACTCATTGATATGTGAGAAGTTTGCCTCTGTTCCTTAGTGGAATGTTCATGGGTAAAATTTGCATTTGTCATTATGTGACTAAAATGAAGGCATTTGGGAGTACAGAGTGGAACGTTTGCGGGGACATGGGGAAATGAATATAGGATTTTAAAAATATAGTACATCTGACATCCAAATTAAAAGACCATATATGATTCATATAAAGACATTTAGAATTAATATACTGTTTGTCAAGCGACATCCATTCGTAAAGCACTTTCGAGGAATGGTATTTCACTAAAAGTCTAAGTTGTCGAATTTAAACATTTAAAGGGAAATTTTGTTCCGTGTATTGTAAAAGAAGGCGCAGCGGAGAGGTTCAGCTAGTTTATTAAAGAATACAAACTATACCTTGCAGCAGCGGCTATGATAAAATATATATAGTTGTTGTTGTTGTTGTTGTTGTTGTTGTTGTAGCAGTGTGTTATACACTGAGGCGGCAGCCCTTGTCGATGAAGATCTCCATCGGGTCAATTCGGTACGTACAACCGGCTGCCATGGGATTGAGTTTGATTTAGTAATTCCTCCTGGTTCGCCTTTTCCATGTCTGTCTGTCCGCATATTCATATTCGGTGGTGATAGACGTCTGAGACCTAGCGGGTGCATTTACAGGTTGCGTATAGTGAAATGATCCATACCGATTAGCTGCAAATACAATCAGCGGCATCGAGTGACGAGTCTCAGTGAAATGCCGGGTGGCACAGACTTTTGCTTAAGTACTCAGTGCCTACGATGCTCGATAGGACAAGGCGAGTTATTGGGAACTTGAAAACAATTTGTACTTACCTTTGATTTTGTTATACATTTTAAACTTTCCCCCCAATAAAACATCCTCAGCCATACATCCTTAGATGCAGATTGGTTACATTCATTTATGAATTTTATTTAAATGTGATTAATGAGAATACAGATGTTTTGAATATTGTGTTTCTAGAATTATTGAATTTGATCATCAAATGGGGGTATTCGTTTCTTGAGTTTCATTTTTGTTTTATTAGGAGAATACATAAGTGTATGTATGTTTATAGGTATACAATAGGTAAGTTGTGCTTCATTGGGTTCCAATGAAAATGCAGGTAAGGATTTTCTTTTTCACATAACGCTAGGTTTTTTTCACAGAGTGTGCTTAACTATTTCGTAATCATTACAAATGTAGTATGTTTTTTGTTGTTGTTTTTTGTTTACTAAGATTGATCTTTGTTTATTCCTCTTATGTTTTACATATATTTTGTTGTTGTTAAATAACTACTCTTTTTTTTAGATCAATCGGGGTTGGCTCTAATCTCTAAAAGTGAAGAAAGTGTATGCTTGTGTTTGTGTGTTTTTTGTTAGAAATGTGGGGTCCTTTGTCTAAGAGAAGACATCAAATTACATAACATTCTGAACTTTTTTTTATTATCATACACAAGAGGTGGTAGAGGTTTTGGGGAAATCTTGGATAAAGCATGGGAGAGAATTGTTTATATAGATTTTTGCTATTGTGGTATTGCTTGACCAAGGAAATGCTTTATGCCTTTTATTACAAAAAATTTCATCATATTTTACCATTTTCGGCTCTTTAAATGCAAAATGAACCTTTTTTAGTGTTTCGTTTATCTCAGTTGCAAGACTTAAAATTTTATCTTCTCTAGGTGAAATTACTAGAAAAATATTTCAAATTTTTAAAAATTTTAAAAAAATTAAAATACTTTCTAAACATATTTTTTTTTTATCGAAAACAAATTTTGAGTACGTGACGTCCTGACTTATCCATATGTGTGGGGCAAAGTTGACCAAATTATGGACTTAATGATTCCGAAGAATATAATGGTCGCTGTGATTCAGGAAACAAAGCTCACTAATGCCTGCCGTTTGCATTGTTGTCACGGCTACAATGTGCTAAAAAGGAAGGTTGGAAGAAGTGAAGGTTGGGGCCTAGCTCTCTTGTTACATTATTCCGTGCAGTATAGAAATATCTCACCTGCGCTTGACTTTAGTGAGCGCTGCATGCAATGTGTGGTGGTGGCAGTTAAGTCTGGAACTGCCGAAGTAGAGATATAAGCCAAACATCTGTCATCTGGTACATCTAGCTTGGTACTTACGTAGAAGACTTTAATGCACAACACGACATTCTCTAGTAGCTTATTACCAGAGAGGTAGTGCTTTGGCAGAGCAAATAGATAGCTCCACGTTTTGCATGGCGAACAAAAGTGCCCCACCAGAATTATGGGGATACAACTCGCTATTGCATTACCCGGTGTGTTAAATGGATGATCAGACCAATAAGCCGCTTGCATCATAAAAGCTAATAGAATATGCGCTGGTGATGGAATTTGTCCCTCTGAAGTGATGATAGGCCTTTGAAAGAATCCAAAGAGAAGTAGGTCTGGCAGTAAATGGAGATAAGACAGAAGGGATGGTATCAACTCCCACAATATCTTGTACATCCGAACAGATAAGGAAATGGGAGAAAGTTGGGAACCACAACTTTGAGATAGTCAGGAACTTTGTCTACCTCGGTATCGCCGTAATCGAAACGAATGACATCAGGATAATAATATTGGCAAACAGATGTTTTTTTGGATTAAGCAAGCAGTTTAGAATCAAGGCCACCTCTCGACAAACGAAGATTCACATTATACAAGGCACAGATACTACCCGTGTTGTTAAAGCAAACGAAGCAGTGCTTGGAGTGTTTAAGAAAAACATTCTTCATAAAATTTACGGAACAATTTGCATTGATGGAAAGTATCGGCGTCCACTTTTGGATCTCATTCCTTTGAGAACATGTCTGATTTAGCGGATCTGAACATTCGCAAGCTGTTGGGCTTTTAAAAGCGATCTGGATGGTTCAACTGTAGGAACTAGAAGGCATTTTTCTTCTTCTGTTCCCATGGTATCACAATGGACGAAAACGTCTAACTAAGAGTGCCACTTAAACCTAAGAACCACAAACTGTATGGGCCAATCCCATGGCAACCGGTTGTACATACCGGATTGACCCGATGAAGTCCTTCATCGGCAAGTGCTGCCGCCTCAGTGTACAAGACACTGCTACAACATGAACACAACTGTATGGGCTGTATGGCAACGTTAGCATAGTGAAACGTAGTGCATCGGTTGCGTTGGCTAGGTCATGTTATCAGAATGAATGAAGAAGCTGAAGAAGTGGTAAACTCAAACCAGGACGAGAAAAATTCTTATATTATTTATAAATTATTTTTAAAATTTGACCATTTCAAAAGGATACCGCCTACACTTAAGGGTGTAGGAAAGCACACCGGGCCAGTTAGTAGCTTTATATTGTAGCGTAAATAGGAGCATACCAACGATATATCAAAAATTGCCATTTTACTAAAGGAATTAGAAAATCAATATACCCCCAAACTATGGCGGTATAATAAGCAATTTAAATCTCCCACTAAGTTTATGCATTACACCGATGAAAATCGAATTTTTATATATATATTTTTTTTTTCATTAAAACTTTATATAACAAAAATACATTGCATGCTGAAATGAAGTTCCAAGTCGTTTGCAAAAAAACTGATGGCTGAATTTTGATTTTGTCTAAAAATCTGATGTCCAGCGCACGAAAATAAAAATCCAAATCAAAGAAAACTTTCTTGCTTTATTATTTGTCAAACTCCTAAAAGTATGCTCCAAAAAATATCAAAAACAAAATCACTGAATAGCATTTACCTTTTTAGAGAAACTTAAAACAAATTAAAGCTTTATAGGTTCTCTTAATATACTCATTTTTCCAAGTGAGATTTTTCTTCACATTACCAAAAAAATAAAAATGTCCTTCTTGTTGTTGTTTCTTTGTTTGAATTAAAGTGTTGTTGTATATTTCTCTTGTTGGTTTGTTCTTTAATAACATTTTTGATAAGTTATTGCATAATGTTGTCTGTCTGTACGTATATTCTGTGTGTGTGTGTGTGTGTCTGTGTTATGTATGTTTGTGTGTATGAGGCATATGTGTATAATGATTTTGTTGTTTTTCTTCATAAAAAATGATCTTTTGTTTTAGTTTTTTGTGCTTTAGAGTTTTTTTTAAATTAAAATTTTTGTTATGTTACTGCTTAAATGTAGCGGGGACTTTAGAGACATTTGTTTTTTTTTTTGTTGGAGAGGAAAGAGGTAGGGAGAAGTGATCAAGGACTTTTTGGGTATTGAGGATAGAAGGTTGATTTTAAGAATATATGTATGTATATATGTGTGTATATATATGGATTTATGTATCATCATGATGCAAGTACATTTTAAACTTATGTACCACATCATATAAGGATGTGTATGTTTGTATGTATGTTGTTTCATGTGTGTGTTTATATATATATATATTATTTATATAATTTAACAAACTTGTTTTGCAATTCTCTATATATGTATGTAAGTAAGGATGAATTAAATGAATGGATTGGAGGTTTTTGTTTAGGAAGAGATTATGGAGATGGTTTGTGGTACGGGGATGTAAAACTGCACATGCACTAGTTAAAAATTTGTTATATGAACATTATGGGGGCGGAGGGGATTATTTGTGTTATATGAAACTATGGAGCTCTTGGAGTTTGAATCTATGTGGGTGTACGGTGTTGTTGGTTGGTGTATAAAGTGAATTACTAAGTTTGTGGAAAAACACGAGTTAAGGGGGTTGGCTTCATTTTCATGAATACGGGAAACACCTTTCTTTTTTGCTTCATATGGTAGAATCGTTACTTTTGCTTAGATATTTTCCCTTCTCCTGACAGAATCACAGTCGTAGATCGAACGCAATACGTGAAGCGATATTTTTAAAGCCTATACTAGTACCTAGAGGGGGCAAAAAGAGAGGAAAACAGAATAGAATGTTGGATATTTGAGTAATTACAAGGGTACACTATAGGGTAATAGTAGTAAATCAGCTGACATTAAATATATATTTAATTTAGAACTTGTATTGGCATTAAACATATAAATAGCTTATAAATAGCTTAGAAATATTCGTAAATGTCCCAAAAAACCAATCAAATAATTTAATTAGATTACTAGGAAAACTTGCATCGTGGAATGAATAAAAATAAAAAGTATAAGCACGTTAAGTTCGGACGGGCCGAATCTTATATTGCTCGATTTTATTAAGCTCTTTGGCCTTTTTTATAGGCAAAAACTAAAACAAGCGTTTACGAGTACTAACAGAATAGCTCTATTAGGTTTGGTCCGCATCGGTCAGACCAAACTCGACACAGAACATAAAAAACATTGGCTAAAAATTGCGCTCTCCAGATGCTCAAGATACGAAATCGGGGGTTTGTTCTATATCAGTTTATGAGCAGACTCACACCAAATTTGGTACAAAATCTTGGAAGTCATGATCAGGGATTCGGAGCGGGGTCGGAGCTAAAGCGGAGCGGCCCAGTTTTTGCAGAAGAGGGAGTTAAATTTTTTCTATTCAGAGCGGAACGACTTCAAATCTCA
Source organism: Stomoxys calcitrans (assembly GCF_963082655.1). Classification (NCBI taxonomy): domain Eukaryota; kingdom Metazoa; phylum Arthropoda; class Insecta; order Diptera; family Muscidae; genus Stomoxys; species Stomoxys calcitrans. The sequence continues at coordinate 38,490,232 of NC_081556.1, read as the reverse complement.
ATCCTGCTCCGGCCACTCCACCACCAATCACGCCCCAGTCATGCTCCACTCTGCGCCGCTCCGAATCCCTGGTCATATATAATTTCAGCCAGATCGGTTCGAAATTAGTAGGACATCCAAATGTTCAAAATCAATCAAATCGAGCGACCAGTTTTTATGTCCACCTATGACGCAGAACACCACGGTTCAAATACTGGCGAAACCATCAGAAAAAAAATTTTTAGTGGTGGTTTTCACCTCCTAATGCCATGTAAAAACATCTTTCCAAAGAGGTGTCGCACTTAGGCAGGCCGTTTGGACTCGGCCATAAAAAGGAGACCCCTTATCATTGAGCTTAAAATTGAATCGGACTGCACTCATTGATATCTGAGAAGTTTGCCCCTGTTCCTTAGTGGAATGTTAATGGGCAAAGACCGAGGCCAAATTAATGTAAATGCACCAGAGTCTTTGGTCTGCCGCTACTGTGGTCACATAATTATTTAAAAATTGTCTAAGTGGGTCTGTAGCTGACTGACATTACTATCTAATCTTACCTATCACCTCAATAACAATGGCAACATTTGTAAGGCCTTCAGCCAAAAAAACGGAAATCACTTTTCATTGAGCCAAAACTTGAATCGTAAGCAAGTATTGATATCAGAGGAAGTTTCCTCGAAGTTCCTTAATGATGTAATGCAGTGTTTGTGAGAACAGCGAAGACAAGCAAAAAATTTGGTAAATTCTGTCGGACCAAACCTTGAATCGACCCCTCGCCAAAAAATTTACGCAAATGGGCTCATAACCTCCGAAAGCCGAATTGAATGTATTCGGAGAGTAAACAATGAACTAGCATATCGCTCAGATGTATATGTTCTAGGATATCATTAATTTAGCAGCGGTCCGCTTTATTTCAACGTGTCAAATACTGAGGTCCAATTTCCGGGCTCTGACAGAGGAACTCGCGTAACAAATGTGGTACCGTACCGGGATAGCTGTAAGCGCCACACTGGCTGGAACTTTGAGCTACAATCTGTGTGGTGCCCATAGTTGTCACAATTAGCTAAACTGCGAGCTACCTTGCACGTCCACAGGTTGCGGATAGTGGAATGCTCCATATGGAGTTATTCCAAGTGCAGTCGCGAACAATCAGCGGTATCGAGTAGACAGTCTCAGTGACTGGGTTCCTATGATGCTCGATATGGCAAGGCGAGTTATTGGCGCCTTTAAATAACCAATGACCACAATGTTCCCGCGGCAAACAGTCCTTTCTAGCTTGCTCACCTACAGGGGCTTGACTAGGATTGTCACCTCCACATACAAAAGTGGCTACAACCATAACAAACGTGAAGAAATTCATCTTTCCAGTCCTGCTAATTCTTCAATCGGAAAACTGAGAATCAATAGGGTGGTTAAGGAATCTAATCGGAATTTATCACTGGTACCACTGTAACTTAAATGCCGTCATTGGTAAGCTGTGATCTACTGTCAAGTCACTCTAACACACCGCCAGAAGGGGCGACGTGCAGTAACATTCATGAAAAGATGTTCCCGAGGTTACCATATCCGTCTATGACGCTGAACGCCTGGGTTAGAATCCTGACGAGAAGAATTTCTCCCTAAAGTGGTATCGCAAAGCAGCACGCCGTTCGGACTCGACTATAAAAAGGAGGTGCCTTTATCAGAGGGCATAAAACTTGAATCGGATACCACTCATTGATATGTGAGTTTGCCCTTGTTCCTTAATGAAATGTTCATGGGCAAATTTGTATTTGTATGTCGTTATGAAGCCATAAAAGGATTCGAGAAAGAGAGAATCATACTGACGGATTTTCCTTCTCTCGCTAGTAGCTAAGACGCTTGACGCACTACTCCTTCCGAGCCTTATTGGAATATTTCCATATTCTTAGCAACCTACCCTAATGGCAAGGCGACATTCATGGTACATGACTTATGGTGGCTTTTGATATGGTCAGTCTTGCCATGCCAAACGTCCCCCCGTCCAAGCCTGAAATGTTAGTCGTCAGTCGTATGTGGAATTTAGGATAAGAAGTCGAAGCTCCGTAGAGTGAATTTAAGATATGTATTTGCCACCAAATATTTTGCCACCAAATATTTTGCCACATTGTTTACTACATGGAAGTGGAAGTATTTCAGCAGCTGAATGTGAGAGTCAATGCCATAATGATTCCTACCACCATTTATCTTAAAATACTTAGTGTCACATCTGACAACCTTTACAGTTCCTCCACACATGTAACTGCAATTTGTGATTAAGATAGAGTCAGGACCAACAACAAGTTCCACAATCCAGTCACATGCCGGTATTTAACTCAGAAGCATTACTGCCTACACATAACATATGTCCGGCAGTAGGGGGCTATGCCGCGCCAGTGTGGAATTGCCGGCTGAGTGCAAGCAATTAAGTATCCACCCTACCAGAATGCGTTTTTACGAAATACAGCTCAATGTCTAATCCGTTATCATTTGGGTCCCTTCCTCTGGTGATAAATAGTCTTCTCGTTAGAAATTATCATATCTTCGCATTGATTATCCACTAGTACTGACTTCGACTTTTCGCCCGAACAACTTTCAAAACGCATTATAAAACCAATAAGGAAGCGTAAAAGTCGGGCGGTGCCGACTGTATAATACCCTACACCTACTCTACTAGTACCATGTGGGCGCTTTATCCAATTTTGAACCAATTTTTTAAACAATCCCAATCAAATTTCGAGCAATTATGTTCAAACTGTAATAACTTCGGTTGAGAGACCTATTTCGAGCAAAACTTTTCAGATATTGTGGTAGTCGTCGAGGAAAGTCTTGTGCAAAATTTTGGCAAGATTGGTCAAAGAATGCGCTTGCAGTGGATCTTGGAGTCAAAATCGGGGGATATACATATATGATAGCTATATCTAAATCTGGGCCGATTTCTATGGAATTCATCAGTAATATCGAGAGCCCATCGATGGGTTTATCTCTCCTCCTTCTGGGTGTTACAAACAAATGCACTTAGTTATAATACCCTGTTCCACAGTAGTGGTGTGGGGTATAAATAGGGTGACCAAGAAAATGCGAACACATTTCGTGGAAGTGGTACTGAGTTCTATGAGAAAAATAGTAGCGACTTGTCGCTGCGCCAATACATATTTTTGCCAATGTAATTAAATGCTCACGAAATGGGCACCAATCAACTCTGCTTCAATGCTCTTGTCTTTGTTGTTTGGCTCTCGTTTTTTTTTGGCAAAGAAAAGAGTCCGTCGGCTTTCGCAATAATTGAATAGGGATTTTCGGTGCTAATGACGTCAGTCGAACTTGAAGAACAAAAAGAATGTTGTTGTTTTTTTTTTTTTGATTGTTTTTTGGTTTTTTTTGTTTTTTTGGTTTTCTTTTGTTTTTTTGGTTTTCTTTTGTTTTTTTGGTTTTCTTTTGTTTTTTTGGTTTTCTTTTGTTTTTTTGGTTTTCTTTTGTTTTTTTTTGTTTTTTGTTTTTGTTTTTTTTTGTTTTTTTTTGTTTTTTTTTTGTTTTTTTTTTTTGTTTTTTTTTTGTTTTTTTTTTTGTTTTTTTTTTTTGTTTTTTTTTTTGTTTTTTTTTTTGTTTTTTTTTTGTTTTTTTTTTTTTTTTGTTTTTTTTTTTTTTTTTTTGTTTTTTTTTTTTTTTGTTTTTTTTGTTTTTGTTTTTTTTTTTTTTGTTTTTTGTTTTTTTTTTTGTTTTTTTTTGTTTTTTTTTGTTTTTTTTTTATATCTTTTTTTTTTGTTTCATTTATTTTCTTTTTTGTGTCATTTAAGTTTTTGTTTTATTTATTTTCTTTTTTTTTTTGTTTATATTTAATATATTTTTTCTTTTTTTGTGTTTTTATAATTTTTTATGTATTTTCTTTTTGCCTTTTCTTTTATTTTCTTAAGATTTTTTTGTTATGTTATTTTTGTTTGTTTTTTTGAGTCTGCTGACTAACTATTACTACTACCTTATTTAGTGTACCCTTGCTTATGGTGATTATCTCTACCATCATTTTTATCAACGACAAAAAAAAAAATAAAAGAAAGCAAAAACATAAAAAAACAATTACCAGAAATGCGTTTAAAACGAACTCCATTTAGAGACAGACGTGGAAGTTTGCAAACTTCGATTTCCCACTGAACCAATGAATCGGTATTTGGATCTCCATGTACACACCATAAAACGAACCTTTAAAATAGAAATGTTTTGTGTAGGTTTTGTTGTTTAACTACAATGTTAGCATATTGTTTTTGTTTTTTTTTTCTTTCGATAATTCATTTAAACAGAAAAAGACTTTGATTCCAGTGTTTGCTAAAAATCTTTACCTTTCACGTTGTTCATAGTCACAGTTATTTTGATCGAGCACTTCTCTTATCTTTTGCATTATTTGATCGGGCATTAGGGGCGATGTGGTTTTCATCGACCAGGTGAATCGCAGAACTCTGGGCTTAGCGGATTCTTCGGTACTAGAGTTGCTGCTAAATTGTTTGAAAACAAATCAAAATAAACTTCGGTGAGGTTTGCAAATCGAAAATTTCGAATATATATTGCAAAGAAGAAAAAAAAATAAAATAACAACGAAATGTTATCAAATTAAAAATAATTTCAAAGTGATTTTTCATAGTCTAGTTAATAATTCTATTGTTTGTCTTTTACTTATTTAGTTTTTGTTTGAGCTGAGCTGTCATAAATATACAAAATGCCATAAAAAGTTGCCTAAAAAACGAGATTCACATAGTCATGTATTTTTATTATAGACTGTTTTTTTTATTGATTAATATTTTTACTATGCGATTTTACTATGTTATTTAGTTTAATTTGCTTTGTTAAGATGTAGGTGTGTGGGTGTGCAGATAGTAATGAAGGCGTTATTGTGGAAGAATTGGTGTTATATGATGTGAAAATTTTTACAATATTTAGTATTGCATTTTGAATTTACAAATTATTTTAGAACTAAAATCAAATATTATTTAAAATTTCTATATTTTGGCTAAAAGTGTATTTCAATAAAAATTTTGTCGACATTTTTTCATAATTTCAAAATTTTATTTCTATAGAAAATTGTATCAAAATTTTTTTCTACAGAAAATTTTGTTAAAATTTTTTTTTCTACAGAAAATTTTGTCAAAATTTTATTTCTATAGAAAATTTTGTTAACATTTTAATTCTATAGGAAATTTTGTTAAAATTTCATTTCTTTGGAAAATTTTGTCAAAATTTCATTTCTATAGGAAATTTTGTCAAAATTTCATTTCTATAGGAAATTTTGTCAAAATTTCATTTCTATAGGAAATTTTGTCAAAATTTCATTTCTATAGGAAATTTTGTCAAAATTTCATTTCTATAGGAAATTTTGTCAAAATTTCATTTCTATAGGAAATTTTGTCAAAATTTCATTTCTATAGGAAATTTTGTCAAAATTTCATTTCTATAGGAAATTTTGTCAAAATTTCATTTCTATAGGAAATTTTGTCAAAATTTAATTTCTTGATCGTCATGGCATTTTATGTCGATCTAGCCATATCCGTCCGTCTGTCTGTGAAAAGCACGCTAACTTTCGAAGGAGCACAGCTAGGCGCTTAAAATTAATGCACAAATACTTTTTATTAGTATAGGTCGGTTGGGATTGTGAATGGGCCAAATCGTTCGATGTTTTCACATAGCTGCCATATAAACCGATCTTGGATCTTGACTTCTTGAGCCTCTAGAGGGCGCAATTCTCTTCCGATTTTGCAGTGGTGTTTTGGTTTCACTTTCAACAACTGTGCTGAGTATGGTTTAAATCGGTTCATAGCCTGATATAGCTGCCATATAAACCGTTCTTGGGTTTATACTTTTTCAGCTTTTAGAGGGCGCAATTCTTATCCGATTTGACTATAATTTTACACGTGGTGTTTTGGTATCACTTCCAACAACTGTGCTGAGTATGGGTCAAATCGGTTCGTAACCTAGTATAACTGTCATATAAACCGATCTTGGATCTTGACTTTTTGAGCCGCTAAAGGGCGCAATTCTCATCCGATTTGCCTGAAATTTTGCATGAGATGATTTGTTATGACTTCCAGTAGTGCTTAGTAGTGCGTAAATCGGTACATAAACTTATATAGCTGCTATATAAACCGATCTGGGATCTTGACTTCTTGAGCCTCTAGAAGACGCAATACTCTCCAATTTGGCAGACATTTTGTACAAAGGCTTCTCCCATGAGCTTCAATATACGTGTTCAATATGGCCTGAATCGATCTATATCTTGATACAGCTCCCATATATACCGATCTCCCGATATTACTTCTTGAGCCCCAACAAGCCGCAATTACCCGAATGGACTGAAATATTACACAATGACTTCTACTATGATCTTCAACATTCAATTCATTTATGGTCCGAATCGGACTATAACTTGATATAGCTCCAATAGTATAACAGTTCTTATTCATTATTCTATGTTTGCCTAAAAAGGGGGTATATATGGTTCGGCCCGGCCGAACTTAACACACTCTTACTTGTTCAGTATTATACATTCAATACAAGTCAGGATAACCATTACCAAGTTGGACTGGATAGATTGTTATCGTTATCAAGCAATAACAGTCGATAACACGCGATTTGCACTGTATTGTATAAAAAGCAGGGCCATAATACTTCATTGGTGCAGTTTCTGGGTATTATTTATATCTTATCCAGTGCAAGTCATATGTTCTGAATAAAATTTCAGTGCAAAGTTGTCCTGGATAGTTATCGATATCATGCGATTACAGATAATAATAACAGGTTAATCGTGATTTGCACAATATTGTACTGAAATAAAACACAGCAAATACAACTTGGTATAAATTGCACCGATTGACGTTATCTAAATGTATCAAAAATTACTATAAAAAATAGTAAAGATAAATACAAAATTTTAAACAAAAAATTCCTCCGCATAAAATTTGAAAATAAATCCGCAATACTGGCAACACTGTCTTGTAGAGCTGGCAAGCTAACGACATTTGTTCCGTTTGGTGATTTCGATATTTTAACTATCGATATCAACAAATTTGTTAAATATTTAATATAATATGGATATCTTCAAAGAATACGCGTAAAAACACATAAATTCCAACCGGGCAGAGCTTGGAATACCCACTACATAACTGGATATGTGTATCGTACAAGAAGCCATATTACATTTTAGCAGACATCAATTGTGTATTCTAGATGCGTACAAACTCAAACAAACAGCATTTCTTCATTTTACAGTACTCGAAATATCGAGTGAAATTATAGAACAAACTCGTATCATTTTTGTTATTTTGTTTTTCTTAATTTTGCAGTACTCGACACATCGAGTGAAATTATAGAACAAACTCGTATCATTTTTGTTATTTTGTTTTAATTTTGAAGTCTTTCTATTAAAATACTAACCTTTGGCTTATGAATAATAGAATTGTTGGTCAATCCAATAATTTTTATAAAACATTTCAACAAAAAATTAAATTTTCTGATAGTATCGAAGTTTTAAAAACTATCTATATTGACACAAAAATTAAACTATCTAGTCACTTGCCGAAATTTAAAAGTGAAAAGCCCCCATAAACTTTCATAAAAGTACCGTTATTGCAGTATAAACTTGAAATGTTCATTAGCTGACACGAAAACGGAACATAAAATTTTGGTTTTGCTGAATTTTACTCTCCGTTTACTTTGGATTATATTTACGATAGCATAATGCCGCCTTTAGTTGACAGCCAGCTGAAAAATACTGTCAAAAATTAGAAAAAATTATGTCTGCTCTGCTCACTATTAAACTTGTAAAGGATGATTTTCTAAGGGCTATAGGAAAGTTAAAAAAAAATCCAGTACGGTGCAAATAATTTAGTGTTTGGAACTTGTTTCATGCAAATGTTGACCGTGACTGCGCCTTAAATGGTCCATCCAATTTTGTCATACTCTTTCCAAGGAACTTACCTACACATTCCAGGGATACTGGAGTCTGTGGGTATGCCTCTAGCGACATGTAAGCTAAGTTTTCCGAAGGACAACGAATGATAGATGGTCACAAAGAGGGGTCTGTGAGCATTCCAAAACTATGTGGCCTCATCTAGACTTAAAGAGGTCTTCTGCTTTGCTGTCATTGGCTAGAACAGACGTCTTAATCATTGTGTCTGTCATGACAGGTCACTGTCTAATCGGAAAACATGCTGACAGACTGAAGGTTGCCAGCAACGGCTTTTGCAGAAGCTGTAGGGACACCGAGGAAGAAGAGACTATACAACACCTGTGCGTGTATCCCGCAATAGCAGTTAGAAGGAGTTCCACTTTAGGTTCTCATTTCTTTGAGAACCTGTCTGAACCTAAAGCGATCCGGATGGTTCAACGGTGGGAACTAGAAGGCATCTTCCTTCTTCTGTTCCTGTGGTATCACAATGGACAAAAACGTCTAAGTGAGTCTGATGGCAGACTGTCACTTAAACCTAACCTAAACCATTTTAATCTACAAAGAACAAAATATGAGTTATCGGGAGATTAACAAATTTTCGGGAGTTCTTTAGAGGAATGATATTAAGCGTTATACAGGTGCATCTCAAATCTTTTATATACAGAGTAGCCGACAAGAATTGTTACCAATTTGAACCCCTTATCTAAATTTCAATATCCTTTCACTTTTGCTCGATATGACCACCTTTTGCCTTGACTATTGCTCCAAGTCGGTCTAATGTGGTAGTGCCCGCTCTCAAATGCCATAATTTTGAAGAAGTTCACAACATATTGACCGATGATGAAAGAAATTCGAGAGTAAAATACTAATATGGAACTTAAATTGCTTTAAGATCTTGGCGCACCAAGCCCATACATAATTTTCAACTTTTTAAGAAAAATTTCTTTTGAGATTCCTTTGCAGGATATTGTCCGGCTTTAGACCATTGTTTAATGCTTGCTTTCTATTCAAAGAATAGTATAACAAAAAACATTTAAAAGTTAGCAAAAGTGTGTTGTTGCTAGAGGCATTTGACTGGTTTCCCGTATCGCGATTTCATTTTCGACAAAGAAAAATCATCAGAAGGAGATGTCAAATGGATCATGGGTGCTTTACAGGGCTCTTTAAGTCAACTTGTTTCAAGAGCCCTGTACAAATTCAGATGTGTGCTTTACAACTTACTCTAGTTGGTATGGTTGTAAAGCACCCATGATGCATTTGACATCTTCTGATGATTTTTCTTGGTCGAAAATGAAATCGCTATACGGAAAACCAGTCAAATGCTTCTAGCAACAACACACTTTTGCTTAAATGTTTTTTTGCTATATTATTCTTTGAATAGAAAGCACTAAACAATGGTTTAAAGCCGGACAATATCCTGCAATGGAATCTCAATTAGATTTTAAGACCGAAAAATGAAAGCGCAAACAGACAAACATTTCTTAAAGGTTTAAAGGATTTTATTATTAATTGCTTGGGTAGTAAAAATTCCACATTGTAGTTAACTTAAAGAAACCGAAAAGCCTTTCAAGCAGGAGCGTTCTTTAACATTTGTAGTTTTTAAGTCAAGACGCTATAAAGGATTTTTGGAAAAGAGGGGATTGGGAGTAATTTATAAAGAAACATGAGATTAAGTAAGCGATAAAAGTTTTTCCGTAAGTATACAGTGACTTTAATTTGAAGACAAATTTCTGATTTTAAAGTCTTGTTTCTTTGGCTCAAAATCTTCAAAGTCCTTTTTAGTAATCTTTTTTTGGTGTAGATCTCTAAATTAACTGCCAGAACCACTAATATTTTGTCACTTGAATTATTCGCCAAAATAAACCAAAATCAACTGTTTTTATACCCTTCACCATAGGATGGGGTTATACTAATTTCACCATTCTGTTTGTAACACCTCGAAATATTCCTCTGAGACCCAATCAAGTATATATATTCTTGATCGTCATGACATTTTAAGTCGATCTAGCCATGTCCGTCCGTCTGTCTGTCGAAAGCACGCTAACTTTCGGAGGAGTAAAGCTAGCCGCTTGAAATTTTGCACGAATTCTTGTTATTAGTGTAGGTCGGTTGGGATTGTAAATGGACCATATCGGTCCATTATAGCTGTCATATAAACCAATCTTGGATCTTGACTTATCGAGTTACTAGGGGGCGCAATTCTCACCCGATTTGGCTGAAATTTAGCATAAAGTGTTTTGTTATCATTTCCAATAGCTGTGCTAAGTGTGTGGTTCAAATCGGTCCATAACCTAATATAGCTGTCATATAAACCGATCTTGAATCTTGATTTCTTGAGCCACTGGAGAGCGCAATTCTTATTCGATTTGGCTGAAATTTTGCAATTAGTGTTTTGTTTGACTTCCAATAACTTTGCTAAGTGTGTGGTTCAAATCGGCCCATAACCTGATATAGCTGTCATATAAACCGATCTTGAATCCTGACTTCTTGAGCCACTAGAAAGCTTAATTCTTATTCGATTTGGCTGAAATTTTGCAAAAAGTGTTTTGTTACGACTTCCAACAGTTATGCCAAATATGGTTTTAATTGGTTCATAACCTGATATAGAAACCGATCTGGGGTCTTGACTTCTGGAGCCTCTAGAGGTCGCAATTATTATCCGATTTGTACAACGACTTCTCTCATGACCTTCAACATACGTGTCAATTATGGTCTGAACCAGTCTATAGCCTGATACAGCTAGCGATCTTCCTATTTCACTTCTTTAGCCCCTAAACGGCTCAATTTTATTCGAATTGACTGAAATTTTACACAAGGACTTCTACTATGGTCGGCAACATTCAGTTTAATTATGGTTCGGACCATCGGACCATAAGTTGATTTTAGCTCCAATATCATAGCAATTTTTTTCTTTTATCATAAGTTTGCCTAAAAAGAGATACCGGGAAAAGAACTAGACAGATGCGATCCATGATGGAGGGTATACAAGATTCTGCCCGGCCACACATAGCACGCTTTTACTTGTTTCTTTATGAAATCAGCTGATGAGTTGGCGAAAGAATTGAGTGACAAAATGCTAGCGTTTCTGGTCGTAAATTTATGCCATAGTTAAGGCCAAAACAGAATGAGCTTGTTGGGCTTTGGTTTTGAGCGTAGCTTTGCAAAAATGCGACAAATCCCATAAAACAACGCGGAATATTTAAAGCGCTTCAATTTTGACGCTCGTAACAAGTTGCCAAACGTGAAGTAGTATTTTTGATTGTCATCATGGTTGAATTAACAAGGTTGGCTCACTTGCCCAGCTGATGGAATTGTCCAATTTCAGAGTTGTTTCCAAATCCCACTAGAACTTCAAATGCCAAGGCGGATTTAAATAGATGGTCTCACGCGAACAGCTGTAAACAGCCGGCCGGGTTTGACAGTATTAAGATGTCAGATTTTTGTTTGCATTCTCTTTTTTTATTTAGTTTCTCACATATACTCTGCTCGTATACACACACGCACACAAATTTGTTTGCGTGCGTGGGCAAGACACTGATCAGCTTGATGGCAAGATGGCGGATTTTACCATATGGTTTGTGGTTGTTGTACAAATGAGACCACCTTTAATTGTTTCACCATGGTCAAATGCTTGGTTTGGATTTTAAATTTTCACATTTTGTGCCTTTTTCACATTTTAATTGTTTTAATTTATTATTTACACGTTTTGAATCATAAATCTTTTGATCTTGTGGCTGCCACATATGATAATGCAAAAAAAAAACTAGAATATCAATTAGGAAGTGTCCAGAAATTGACAGGGGAAATTTGCGCCACCATCACTACAGGGTTGTATAGTTGATTTCGTTCTTGTTGGGCAAGTGAGCCAACCCTGCTAATTCAACCATGGTTGCCATAGTTAAAAATTGCCTAGCTTTTGCGAGTTGCCTTTTTAACAGTGGTTTGCAGAGATTCATTTTTCTACGTGCTCGTTCTGTTTAGGCCTTTATCTCTGGTGCGGACAAAGTTTGATAAAATGCAATAACAACCTTTTTATTTAAAAAGTACTTAACCTTTTTTTATTTCTTATTTTAATTGATCGTTTAATGTATTTATAATGTAACCCCGCATATCGATGATGAAATCTTATCAAAAACAACACATGTAGCTTATTTACATTTTTAGTATAGAAGAGTGTAGGTGTAAAAAAGAGAAGAATTTCTGGCGAGTGTTTAAGAGTTAAAGGTTTTAAATATACATTAAGAAGGATTTTCAGAAAAATAAATGCTGCTATGCTCCATAGAAAATAACCACAAGAAAGATGCTGTTTAAATTGTTTTGTATATATTTTCCATTTATTATTATCTCATACTATTATTATTATTATATTAGTTATGCTTTGTAAGTTAGGTATGTTTTTTTTTACTTAGCTTATATCAGTGTGATTTTTTTTACTTAAATTTTTAACAATCGCTCTTAACGCTTTTCTTTAGACCACCGCACCAAATGTGAGTTAGTTTTATCTAATGTTGGTTGTTGTTGTTTACTTTTTGACAGATGCAAAATTTTTATGACTTCTTCCCCTCCCTGCCTGCCTGCCAGCAGTGTGGCCAATTATTTTTTAGACATCATTGTCATCATTATGATCGTTGTTGTGAGAGAAAGTTAAGTCTGTTTGTTTTTTGTTTTAGTTTTTTTTTCTTTTGTTATGATCTAGAAAAACTTTGGGTTTTGGCGGCGGCATGGGCTAACCTTAAAATGAGTAATTTTTTCATATTTTTTATAAACTTTCTTTTTCTTAACACTTCAAGGTAGTCCTCAGGACTACTATGAATTAAAGTGTGAGTGAGTTAGTGTGTGGAATAAACAAAAGTGAAAAACACAATGGAGCTACCAAAAAAAATACATTTTAATGCACTATGTATGTTGTGTGTTTATGTATATATATATAATATATTAACAATTTAGTTTTTATATATGTATGTATATATTTTTTTTTTACTTTAAATCAAACATTTCTCTTTTTATATGCTACACATTTTTTTCTTTGCGTTTACTAATTAACTTTCTTTATTTTTTTCATATGCTTGCTTAAATGTGGCTTTTTCCTTTTTTGTTTTGTTTCTTTA